>NW_027526445.1:190809266-191050109 GCF_048455015.1 Haemaphysalis longicornis
TAGAGTGAGTGGAAAGATGACTGTTAGGAAGGCCCTTAAGTGTGTTCGCATGTTTGCGCAAGCGGTCATAAATACATCGCCCTGTTTTAAAGCAAAGCTTTTTACCTCTACCCCCCAGGGGTTCTTTCGCGACTGTTGGTGTCAACAGAAAACTCCCGCGAATAAATAAAAGAATTTCCTGGCACCGCCAGGAATCGAACCTGGAACTAATAGAATAACAAAGCGAGAGCCCGTCGTCCTACCGATTTAGCTACGAGCCTTTTTTTTTCTTTTTTTTTTCTTTATTGCCCATCTCGGACAGCAACACCAGATGGCGTACCGGAACTGCACTACACGATTGATAGTGAGTAAGAAATTGGGAGCGGTAATCGAGGTGCAGCGTTCGGTGCGCCAGGGCTGCCCCCTCAGCCCTTTATTGTTTTGTGTATACATTGAAGCGCTGTGCCAGAGCATCATTCATAATGGTAAAATAAGCGGATTTCAACTACAGGAGACAGAGGTCAAACTTCTCGCCTATGCTGATGACATTGCCGTTGTTTGCTCGAACAAAGAAAGCGTGATGTTCGCCGTGGAAACAGTTAGGCATTTTGGGGAGGTCAGGGGGAGTCTGGTAAATTAGGGAAAATGCCTGGGGTTTTGGCACGGTGAATGGATGTCAACGCCAGCGTTCTTTGCTAATGTAACTTGGGTAACCACCCCAGTAAAGTACTTGGGAACCCCACTGGAATACTATCGCGACAGTGAGCGCTGACCCAGCCGAGCGCATTTCCCTCCTCCAATACTGCGCAACTACGAAAGAGGGAGGGTTTCTACGGAAGCGGCGCATACGGACCCACTCTGAGACAACAGCAAGGCAAGTCCGTCTGGTTTGGACACCAGCGCACTCGTCCCTCCCGGGAACGAGATGGCACACGAGGCAGCCCGAGTATTCTGCAACCAGGCTGACCCCGACTCCGAAGAGGTGCAGTCTGACACGGGGGGAAGGCATGGGCTCTGGACGTATCAGGAACGTGCTGTGTCAGGCTGAGTCGTCTTAAACTTCCGGCAGCTCACAGATCACTCACTAGAGGACAATTATTAGCGTGGCGTAGGCTGCAGACATTAACTTTCCCCCAACCCTCCCTATGCCATCTGCAGTACCCAGAAAGATACCAGGACGCATGGCAATGGTGTGACTGACAGCTGCTTCACTCACACGATGGTTTGGGCCTGCCATCTAAAACCCCAGTCCGCCAACCCCGGATTCCACATCAGTAATTCCGAGGAGTGGGACGCCGCGCGTCTCAGCTGTATTCCCGAAGTACAAGTTGCGGTCATCCAGCTGGCGGATGACGCCGCCAGGGTCCATGGGCTACTGACCGCCGTCTGACGAAGCGCCCACCCGGACCCCCCCCCCCCTTCTCGGGTGGTTGAGCTCAGCAAAGATGACAAATAAAGTTTCATCTCTCTCTCTCTCTCTCTCTCTCTCTCTCTCTCTCTCTCTCTCTCTCTCTCTCTCTCTCTCTCTCTCTCTCTCTCTCTCTCTCTCTCTCTCTCTCTCTCTCTCTCTCCGTGGCTCACCTTCAACGGACCGCGCATGCCATTCTGCGTGAAATTTGACTGCGAACCGGCGCGTTGCCGCCCCTATCGTCGTGCCGTTCAAATTTGCAAGTGACGTCGGCCACCAAGCCTCTCGGGCATACTGTACTGAAGATTTCCCAACGCCCCGTACCAAACCCTTCCCAACTCTCACAACATCAACATCTCCCCCCCCCCCCCCCCCAGTCTCCACTAACGAATCCGTGCTGGCGGAACTCAAAGAGCAACGATTTCAAAAACAACTGGACACTCTCACCAAGAAGATTGAGGCCCTCGTTGAGTCTCCCTCCTCACACCCGCTGAACAACTCGCCCCACATCCGATCGGATAGATGCCACCATCGACTCCGGCACCACGTCATGTAGTGTATCACTCCGCCAAAGCGCCAGACCCGTGACGTCAGTGAGCGCGCGTTTTGAAAGGGGTTTGCTATGAATGCGTGGTATCGTCTGCCTTGTCTCACGCAGTTTGTTTGTCGTCACTGGAGTCGTTTATAAGCATATTAAGTCCAAAAAATCATGGGAACGGCTCACGCCATGTTCAAAATATTCCCAGTAACGCCCTACTTGCGCCGTGCGGAGAAACATCCGGCTACGGTGATAAGGCACAGCGGCAACTTCCGGTGCCGTTCTTAAGTTGTCACCGAGTATAGTCAACGACTTAAAACAACTCATCCACGCCCAAGGAGCAAGTCTGGCCCCCTACGCCCTGGCATTCAGGCCATCGCTCACAGGCTGACAGAACAAGCAAGAACAGGCTATCCAGGGCATACACGACACCCTATAGCGTCCTCCCATCCGACCACGGTGTAAGATATACTATTAGGTGAGGACACAGCTTGCAAAACAAACGTGTGCTCGTCGTTTTAACTAAAAGTCGCCAAACTGGTGCGCTGAGACCGTTCACTGAAGCGCCCTCCAGCGGCAGAGAAAAAAAGCTGCCCGAGCACCGGCCACCCTGAGGTGTTCGGATCTTTTCGGCTGCATGTCGGGCCTTCTCGGCAGCTTCCGTAACCTGTCGTATGCTCAATGCATGAAGGAAAGAAAAGCTTATAGCGTCCTCGATAAACACGCACCGGTGTTGCCCCCAAAACCGGCGCGGTGCACAGTGCCCCACGACGGTGCGTACCGGCACGGAGCGTTGATCGAGGACAAACGGGGCGGTTCTACCCAGGCGCCATCTCTTAATCTAAGAAATAAACTCATAAAAACGTTCACAAGTAACAATACAGCACTGTAATGAGACACAACGCTATTTGAAAGTGGTATTTATTGAAGGCCAATGATTATATGTACGCACAACTTAAATCCGTCACACATGCGGAACAACGTACCGCCACCGCTTCCACTAAACAGCTACATACAAGCTGCTTCTAATCTTCGTTTGAGCCATAATGCAAGTGCCTGTTTTGTTCCGCCCTTCCGTTACAGCAAAACAAGTAGGTCTTCATCGTCTAGGCACTCCGGTAACAGTTCATGATAATTCGATCGAACGAAACGAATGTCAATCCCCAACTTTCTGGCAATGCATGCAGCCGTCTTTGAAGTACACAAAGTTCGCGTCCTCATTTACAATCACTGGCCGTTGTTACCGCCCGTTAGGAGACTGTCGCATCGTAGCCCAATGAATTCACAAGCACGCCACCGTTGTCAGCAACAATACACAGCTCCGTCCGCCTTGACACGAGTGCGGCGATGCGCCGTCGCTACCGTCGCTGCAGCAGACGGCGGAGGAAGCTCCTTCGCCGGCATCGTCCGCGATGCATCTCGGGACTGCACGCCGGCGCACCATCGACTCTCTCGGTGCGCGGCGGTGCAACCAAAAATTGCCCCGCGACGGTGCAGCCCGGTTTATCGAGGACGGACGGTGCACACCGGTGCGGTTTATCGAGGATGAAAAGGCGCACCGGTGTGCCCCGGTGTGCACCGGTGCGGTTAATCGAGGATGCTATTAGTAGAGGCCCTGACGTCACTTCTACAGCAGCCGGAACCGCTACATCGGTCACCCGCCCTTTTTTGCTTGTATTTTGCGCGGAAGCGCTACCTCCTCCGCCGTCGCTCGCTCCACTGTCATTGGCTTCGTCTTCGCCCGCCGACCATTGGCTACAGGCTGGGCCGCGCAGTGACGTCGTGCCTGGGTGGGCCGGCATTCGACGCCGCTGCGAGGACGCGGTTGCCGTCGGCCTACGATGGCCGTGAAAAAGTTACGCCACTTATTTCACACTCCTCCCAATGAGCCGGTAGCTAGCGGGGCCTCTCCTGAGCTTTCTTTCCTACAGTAAAGCCCGCTTATATCGAACACGGATATATCGAATTATTGCCTATATCGAACCCTTGCATAATTCAATAAAAATTACAGGCATTTTGAATTTTTTATATCGAACGCGATTTTGCTCACAATGAATATATCAAACTCTCCCGCGCCAAATTTTTCGCTCTCCTGAGTCCCGAGTCATGCGGAAGGCTTTCCTGCAATACATCGGAGCGCAGCGGTGGCGCCGGTATCGCTTGCAACTCCCGCGCGAGCTCGAGCGCGTCCAAACGTGCAAACAGGCAGTGGCAGAGTGTACCAGCTCCACGCATGCATGCCGTTGGGGCCGAAAGCGCCACATTGGGCGCTGCGGGCTGCGGTGTCACCGATCTTCAAGTCCGCGCCACTCACTGTCCGCACTTGCTCGGTTCGCTGGGTTCACCGTTATTCGCTTGTATCCATGCTTGTCTCCGCTCTGTCGAAAACGCCGAGGACTCCGAACCGCTTCCGAGCACGAGCGAAGTAGTCGCTGCCGTGGCCCTGCTACGGCGATACTGCAGTGCATTGAGGGCAGCGGTCTTGTGCTTGTAGGCTGTTTAGATACCGTGGAGCAAGTTGTCACAAGCAACTCGCTGCGCTTTGAGAAGCAGGCTACACTCACGCAGTTCTTCCGCGCCAATAAATGATTGTTTGCTTTCCGAGAAAGTGTAGTATCAATAGTGAACTGCAGGGTGGTAAGAGCTCAGCGTAAGCCCATGACTCCACCGGTAGGATTGCTCTCATGCAAGTTTTTTTTTGCTTCACTTTCTATATCGAATTTTTGCTATATTGAACTATTTTACAATCCTCGCGCTGTTCGATATAAGCGGACTTTACTGCACATGGCTCGATGTCTGCGCGTCGCGGCTTGTCCAGTACCGCCGGCCGGTGGTGCAGACGATAATTGGAAGAAAGCCGCGCGAAAGCCTTTACGCCCGCCCCAGTATTTCAACGTGTTCTAGGCACGTGTTTTGAGTCAATAAAAATCAAACGAAGCTGTAATACACCAAACCGAAGAAAATGTGGGCAGCGGTAGCCGTTGAGGACTCACGCAAGTGAAATTTTATGATTGCGCAACGGAAAAATTGGGTGAAAATGGCTTATTGAGTACGTACTGCAACGGCTGCCAAGAAAACGTGACATTGTTTAAAGTTCCCTGCGAATCGAAACGAATGAATGCGTGCTGTGCTGCAATCCGCTGCAGAAAATGATGTTACTTGCAGTCAACATTTCTCCGAATGTGCGGTAGCGCAAAAGGGTACCTTTCCGAGCTTGGAGGGGTAAGTACTAAAAGTGTATCTTACACCACACCGTGCATCCGACCAAGAAGCTCAAGCGTTACCCCAATCACGGCCAGGGCTCGGGAGGCCTTGCTCGTCGCATAGCAATGGAGTTGCGCCGACCCTTAAATAGTAAGCGCCACCAGGTAGCCTTCCTCATCCAACAGGGCCCCAGATATAATTGCTCTCCAAGAAACAAATACTCCTATCCCTTGCTTGCCACAATACAGCGCCTGCACCCAGGCCCCGCAAAACCGCACAGCCATCCTTTTACACAATTCCCACTCGGCCCAACCACGCCAGCTTTGTTGAAGTCATCTCTACCCGGACCTAGCAACCCAACATGTAAGTACCAATTATCAAAAGCCCCCCGCCCCCCAACTTCAAGCAGTAGTCTTCGCGTCATCGAGGCGCTCTTGGATGAAGCTACACTCAAAGGCAAAGACAACCCGCTGCTCCTCCTTGGTGCTTCCAATGCGCCGCATACGGCAGGAGGGAATACACCCGCCTCGAAGAACGGTGCGACTCTGCTACGCGCCACACAAAATCGTCAGTTAGTCCTACAAAATGACCTTACAATCGCCTCCCGGACCGGTAACAGTGTCACGGGAGACATCACGGCGTCAGATGGTCATGCTTGGATGAAACTCTCGGCAGCGACCATCACATCATCTCTATCCGACTCCCGACCTCGAAGGAGAATACTCGGAAGAGCACCGCCCGCCTAACCAACTGGTCTGCATTTCGAAATGAAGCCGCTCCCCTCCAAGTCAAAGACCAAAGTCTTGACGATTGGACACTGGCGCTTGAGCAGGGGTCAAGAAGCACACCCAAGAAATTGCTCAAACTGACAGTACACCAGCCGCAGACACGTCTGGGAAACTCGTCGAAACCTAAGAAAACGTTGGAAACGCCAGAAACACAATCGTTCCATGAAAAAACGCATAGCCCCTTCTCACACAGCAAGCACGGATCTACGCGGATGATCTTCAACACACTAAATATTTTAACCCGAAAGTGTTTTATTCCGGAAGACACGAGGTTTCACTGACGTCATATCCGTCACGGAAATGACGCCAGTACAACGGAGCAAGCGCCCTGTAAAGGGTGCATCCCTGCACACAGGGTCTTCTTGCGGGGAAGCAACCTTTAGTACTGAAGAGTATGCTATACTCAGGGTGTCGAACCGGAACCGGAACCGAACCGAAAACCGGAACTGAACCCGAATTTTCGCCCGGAACCGGAACTGAACCGGAACCGTATTTTTTCCGCCATTTTGGAACTGAACCCGAACCGGAACGAATTGAAGGAACCGTTCCGAACCGGTTCCGGGGCTCAAAACTGCTATTTCTAGTTTTCCATCCTGGTACCCTACCTTGCATCCGAAGATATTTTTACCATTCGCCAGACGGCACCACGCAATATTTTGCATAGTCTGCAGTTCCCAAGGCCCGTAAGGTTCTCATCTTATTATTACCCTAAATTTAATGTAAAGTCCGTATACACTATTAGTTTGCTTTAGGTATTGCCCATCTCCCCGAATTATCTTTTTGCATTTACAATAACTTAAGTTAGAACGCATATTCCGTGGCAACATATCATGGGGTATTCTTTATGGTTTCTATCTGCAGTGTGTTTAAAATCGTGTGAAGTTTTCATGTTGTTAATTCGGAGGCATCCGTGTCCGCTTGTGAAGGCCTTCAGGGACACCATCAACAATAAATCCATATCTTCCACTCATTTTATTTTGAGTGGGCACTTATATAAAAACAGCACTGAGACACAAACTCACAGTTTTCTACGTCACTATCACTTTTTTTTGTACAGTGCCGTTGTGCCCTTTGGTTACTGGCCTAAGAGAACATGAGAATTGAAAAAAAAAATGGGGCCTTCTCATTTTCACTTTTAAAATAAATTCGATAGCATTTCGGTGCATGTATTTAGGTCGATTAACGCGGATTAGCGGGTAGATTAGGGTGGTTTAGTGAGATGAGTGAATGAACTAATGTGAATTAGAGGGACTGCGGTGTTGATTAATATTGATTAGAGGAATTAGCGGGTCAGTTTATTTATTTATGTATTTCAAAACAACCCTAAAAGCCCGCCGGCGGAGGGTATTACATAGGGTATACATCTAAACACAATAGTGAAACGATAAATCAAAATTTCATTAAAACAAAACACAAGAACAAAAAGAGCAAAGGAAAAGGTCAGTGCATCGCGTAATAAAAGGAACATTCGCAGAGGAAGGAAAAAAAAGTAGTTCTGGGAGCACCGTATCAAAATTGATACGTCACAGCGCGTGTTCTAGCATGCAGAAACAAATAAGCAATAACGAGGAAACCAAATGTACAAATGTACAAATGGGGAAAAAAATAGGCAATAACGAGGAAAACAAATGCACAAACGGGGCAGTGAAATGGCGTTATGTCTGCACCCTCTTGTTTAGGGTATCTGAAAATTTAAGGCGGATTAGAGGGTTGGAGCAAACATGATAGATTTGGGGTCCTTGGCATTTGTAAATTTTGCAGCGTTCTCTTTCTCGACCAATCAGGAAATTTAGTTACGCACAAAATAGCCGAAAAGTTGTGTGTCGACCACCTGAATGCTATAAAAGGCCTTTTTTATGCACGTATTACGCTCTTATGTTATTTCTCGCGTAAGATTTACATCTCGTACTGAATTTAAAAACTAATTGCCTAATGCATGTCTTATATTCAGCAAAAGGTTCTCAAAAAGTGTATATATATGAGGTAAGACAAGGAAACAACTAAACTGAAAGAAAAAAAAAGGAACGATCAACTGGTTTGATGCGAAAGACACCCGATAGCATTCTTCGATACCTTCTCTTTTTTCGTGGTACCGTTCTGCAGCCTTCCACAGGTTTAGCATCTCAACCCCCGAACATAGCCCCTTCCAAGCTGAGGAAGAGGCGATAGCACGTGCGCTTAGCCAAAGGGCCCCCAAAAGAGTAATAACAGACTCTTATCAGGTGTGGCGCAACTTTGCCAACAGTCTATTGCGTGTTACAACACTTCGAATGAAAAAGCAGAGACGACCAACGAGACCAGTAAGGATTGTATGGGCACCAGCTCATACTGGCATCGCCGGCAGACAAGATCAGCAACCTCGTGGCTGGACATTTGATCCGCTTAGCCAGCGCTGATGAAGCTAGCCCAAACGCATGCATCCTGTATACAAACCAGGAAATTAATTAGCACTATAGGCTCCGTGCAGTCAAGTTTGCCGAGCGAGCGCAGCGCCATCTACCGCGTCTCCGTGCAACACTGGGTAGGCCGAGCCGCACCGTTCTGGCCGGCCGCCTGGTTTAGGCACTGTGCACGTGCCCTTGCAAAAGCGTCTATCAAGTGGTTAGGTGCGCTTAAGAGGCTTAAGTTTGCGGAATACGCTGCAACGGCGACAGGGCGGAGTGTTATCCACGGAGAGAATTTAAAAGAAACAAAGCGCTGGAGGAAAGCTACCGCCTTCGCTGCCCTGAATCGTCCGAGTTGAGAAGGCTGGTCACAGCATCACAGGCAGCACACGTTTCCGTGAATTTTTTAGAAATTACAACGGTGATGGCTACGAAGCAGATTACATGCTGCTGTCAAAGTAAAATATATCGGTTTTCCAGCTGTTAATACTCGTGAGCTTACAATAAATTTCCCCTCTTCGCGAATACCGCGCGAATTGGCAGTATTTGCACAAAGGTTGGTTTCTCTGCATTGTGCATGTGTCTTCCGCGGCGTTTATAATGAAAATTCATGCGGCACGTAACACCCGGTCGTATTTTAATTTCAAGAGAACTAATAGTGTTGCAACATCCTACCCCTTTTTGGGAAAAAATATGATTGTTTTTAAACAAAGTAGGGGCATTTGTTTGAAAAAAAAAAAGCTGTCAAAACGTCGAAATATCTAGGTCAGTACAAGGTATAAAAGCAACGCATGTGGGATGTTTGCGCTGCAAATAAATGCTGTTCAATAAAACAAAGTCGTTTTAACAGGGCTCACAACAGCAACTTCAGAGAACAATAAAAAAAGCTGAGTTTATGATGCTTTTAATATTTGGAGGCCCTTCTCACCCCGTAAAAAGGGGGAGGTAGTCTTAAATATTTCACGGGCATTTACTGGCGGGCTTGCAGCGAAACCCGCGTGCGGTGTGAATGTATTCACGGAAAAGGAGACGGAAGGCACAGGGGTTGCATTCTTCCTTTTGCTCCTGAGGTGACACTGCTTGACCTCGTGCATGGAGCAAGAAAACGCGCTCTCTTTGTGATCTCGGGATGGGACGAACAGGCACCGGTGCAAACGAACTGTCAGTGGCGAAGAGAAAGACGCAATCTGGGGATGTTTGGTGATAATTCAGGCCGTGAAATTGAAAGTCGTGGTCAGGGTTGTTTCGCGGCCGCAGCGGCCGCTTTTCCGACAGAGGCGAAAACGCCCGTGTGTTCGAGATTCCGGGCACGTGAAAGATCCCCAGGTGGTCAAAATTAATTCCGATCCCTCCACTACGGCGCGGCTCATAGCCTGTCTGGCGTCGGCGAGTGGAACCGCACAATCAATCAATCGAAAATCGCCGCCAGTTGGTGCGCAGCTCTCGATGCTTCCCACCCGCCTGATCTACATTGGAGCCCACGTATTTAAGGTAATTTTACTTGATTTGAATTCTATGCTACTAACACGTAGCGCAGCGTACAGACCGCACTACAACCAAACAATCGATCCTGTGAGACGGAGCACCGTACTCGCGAAACCACGATGGTCCGATTTCAAGTATCCGAACAAAACTGCTTCTTTCCAATGCTGTGAACAGCTAATTAATTTGCGCTTTCTATCAGCAACACAAATTCACTGAAAAAACTATGCGGAAACGTGAAAACGTGCGCACGAAATGCTCCACCTTCGTTCTGGCTATGCGTGTCACGGGGAAGTCAATATCGCTTGCCCCCCTCCTCCGTACGCGTAGTCAACAGTTCAGTCTCCAGTCTATTCCTAGCCCGGTGCGGTAGAATTACTGTAGTATGTTTCTATTGGCATAAAACTTAAAAATTGCGTATACTACATTTCATCCAGTGCCGCCAAGCAGGAGTGCAACCGAAACCCGAGCACGCTGGCGAGCGGTCGCCGACCCAGTATTTTTCTTAGTCCCCGATGGCGGCGCTCGGTGTCCCGGCTCAGTGTCGCCCTCTGTTCACTACCCGGTGCCTATAGGCTCTACCGTAGAACGTATTCCTTCCCGCACAAATCGCTAGCGATTAACCAGGAAAGATTATTCCGTGCACTGCGGATTAACACCTTCCCACACCTCATCAGTCTTCACCTCTTTGACGGGACACAATTCTCTCCATTTCGTCGCTTCTGTGGGGAGCCTGGGAACCTCATACACACAGTAGGCGGCTGCGACAAGTCCACCCTAGATCCACCCAACCTACACGTTTCCATACAGATTTGGGAGAAAGCCTTGGCCAGCTCCGGCCTGGAAGATCAGTTTCTCTTGATGGCAACGACTGTCGACTCTACCCCTTGAATGAGGACGCCTCTGTGAAATTTTTCCTCGATTTATTTAAACTTCATTTTCTTCCCTCTGCGAGGGATAATTACTGCTGCTTGTGACTTCACTCAGCTATTATCTTTCGTAGACCCCAACCGCTCTCACCTGTCGCTGAAGTGCCATTTAGCAAGTTCCTATCTCCGCTGGTTCCCTATTCAATGCCGTCCTGTACACGGCGTCCAATGAGTCATTAAAGCCGTTCTTTCTTTCTAACTGGTACGTTAGCATATGAAAGATGAACAGAAGGAAATCGCTTTAAACGCCACCAGCCACGCTTGACAGTCGGAGGTTGACGCCGACGCGGGACTGTTTTCGACTTCTGGCAGTGCTAATGATTTCTTGTTAAAACTAAAGCACCGTTGAAACAAGGGGTACATGACAAGCGTAGCAGACCAATAAATTTATTTAAATGCAAAATTATTTGCCTCATTGTGCGAAAACAGGGGTGCATGCGCGCGTGCGTGCCTAGACATTTGGTGGAACCAAAAAAGATGTTGGGCGGTCAGTCTCTCCTGCCCGCCCAAAAGACTGCCAGCTTGCCAGTAAACTACCTGCCTGCCTGGCTGCCGGCCAGGCAGGCGATTCCTGCGAGGATGCGTGATTTCGGGACTGGGGGCGGCCCGCCACGAGACGCCCGGGCGGAGGGGGGGAGGCGGCGGAGACGCAAACTACTGTACCATGGCGACACTCCGGGGTACTAAAAAATTTCTGCAGAAATTCAAACAATTATCTACTAATGCGTAGCATTCCTAAGCCGCTTGTCCTCAATGTGAGTTTCTACAGCCGATTTGTTTGGTTTTTATAAATCCTGTCCGACCAATTATCTCAATTGACGCTGTTATAATTACAAATGGAATATTCGCGAAATCTCCATTATTGTGGAAATGCAGGCAGTTCTACGGTTTTCCATTTTCTTTACTTGCTTAATATTTTCTTATTTTATAGATTTTCAAAATTTCGTTTGACCAACTATTTCCATTTGCGCTATTATAACGATTACAGTTGTAACTCGAGAAATCTGCCTTATTGTGGAAATGCAGGGTGTTACACGGTTCGCCATTTTCCGGAATTATTTTACATTTTTATTTTATTTTTTACATATATAAATTTTGTTCGACTAATTATCTCCAGTTACCCTATATAACGATTACAGGTGGAAATTTCCCGAAATCCTCATTATTGTGGATATGCAGGGTGTCACACGGTTTGCCAGTTTCGGTGATTACTTTTTTTTTAGTTTTTCAGAAATTTTGTGCGACCAGTTATCTCCATTTACGCTATTATAGCGATTACAGGTGGAACTCCCGCGAAATCGGTATTTTTGTGGAAATTAAGGGGGTTACACGGTCCTTACTGTCGCAAAGAATGGTACGCATTAAAACGATTGTGGACGGACGGGTCGTCTGCTTAGTAGGACGGGGCAATAGGCAGTCATCTGCAGGGAGGCTGCCCATTACCAGAAGATTCTGGCGAAGATGCACCGAGGGGGAGGCGTCGGAGGCACCCGTGTGCTGCCCACTGGTCAGGAGGCTACCTGTTTGCCTTCCAGAAGACTGTGGCGAGAACGCATTATTTGAAGACGATGTGCGGCCCGTCACTTGTCGGCGAAGGGAGTGGATCACACGGCTGCACAGCGGCTACGTAGAACCATGCGTTAGAGCGAAGCCCTTAAGCACTCGCTCCTGTGGTTTCGCGTAGTCCCTCAGCGTTGGACTCGTTGTAACCGAGAGAACGAAGACGCCACCGAAGATAGAGCTAGCAGGAAAACGGAGGTTGCAAGTATGACGAAAGTGTAAGGGGGAGGGCATAATTCCGTGACCGTGCGAGACGTGCTTCACAGTGGTGACCCCTTACGAGATAACGACAGAGTATGCTGTGCGCCATCGTGCATTAGCTGATAACGCGATCACTTCCTGAGGCACAGCATCTATGCGCCGTCGCCGAGAATACAGTTCGCGCTGCACTCAAATTTTGCATTAGCGAGTGTCGTAATCGTCCGTCAATTTCTTCCTCAAGAAAACAACTGCGGGGTATAAAACTGAGGTGTTATGACCCAAGAATAAATTAAATTAAATTATAAAAATGAAAGAAACTAAATCAATAAAAATAAACCAATAAAAATAAACTTTCGGCCATAAAAAGCAGGGCTTTCAAATTCATACAAATACGCAGTCATATGTGTCCGAGCACATTTTTCATTTCGATTCAGTTAATGTTTTAATCGTGGATCTACTATAGAAAACATTCTGCAGTACATTTTACAGTTAAATGAACTCTTCAACACTTTAGATCAACGCTCTCGCTCTTATCTTCGCATCTGGAAGCACTGCAAAAGTTATAGCTATTGCCAGCACAGAGGAGCAGTGCGGGATTTGCTCGTCCCAGCAGATACGCCTTCCGTTCCTGCTTCGCTTTTGTGGTTTCATTTTAATGTCGCAACTTAAGGAAAGCCGGCAAATAGCCGCTACATCGCTGTAATGACGTCATTCCAGCGGTAGAAGAACGCCAAGACTGGGGAAGAGAGAAAAATATTTCAAACAAGTTTGTAAGTTATCTGATGGGGACAGAGCAGCACTTCTTGTCTGAGGGACTTTCCGACTCTCTGATCTAAGTACTGGATGTGTTGGTTGACTACTTTCTGCAAGCATTCAAGATTTCGAACAAAGTTGAAAAAATTGTTGCAGGGTTGCTTATTTTTGGCCAAAACATAACACTTCCACAAAAAATCTACAATATGGCTTCGTTTTTGACAAGGAAACCTGACAAGGAAACGAAAACCGAACACAAAAAAAATTAACAGAAAAAAAACACGCCTGCTTTTTTTTTTCTCCGAACCCGTTCGAACCCGTTTGAACCGGTTCGAACCGGTTCGAACCGGAACGGAATGGTGCGCCGGAACTGAACCCGAACCGAACCCGAAAGGCTTGAACCCGAACCCGAACCGAACCCGAAAAAATTCCGGTTCGACACCCTGGCTATACTTGGGGTTGTTAGATTGGGGGTTTTATATTTTGCCACGAAAGTGTTATGCCAGGACACACCAAGATTCACTGACGTCATATCCGTCACGGAAATCACGCCAGTACACCCTTGCCGAAGCGACCCACCAGCAGGACATCGCTCTTCAAGCATACGCGCAAGACAGCCGCCGACCCGCAAATCATGCACAGCAGCAGATTTCGCTGCGAATTTCACTTTCGTTTTTTACCGATTCCTACGGCAGAGGAATCAACCACAGTTTCTTACACTCTTTTTGGCCGAAAAGAAAGCGGAAAAGGGGTGTCGGGAGGCCGTTACACCATTCCTCTGGAATCTCAACGCCCTTATTCACAGCTCTGCACCCTTCTTGAGTGAAAAAAAAGGGGTTGACCAATTTCACCACCTTTGGGTTTTGGTAGGGTGTTGAAAGAGTGGGGAAAATATGTTCGGCTGCTCATTGATAACGGCCATGCATGCCTGTGTACTTGCACTGCGAAGTAACAGACATCCCCTCATAGCCCCCTCTCGTAACAAATGTTCAAAAGAAAAAAAAATGATAATCGCTCGTTGCCATCTACGGTGCGCCTCATGGCCCACGTGTAGCTTTGGCTCGTGATCGTATGTTCCAAAGGGTAATTTCGACCATGATTTTTGATGGTCAAAATGATGTTATGAGTTGCGCTGCTGAAACACTGTTTTAAAATGCAAGCGTGTAGATTAGTAGTTGCAGTCGACTTGAGAGCAGTAAATAGTCAATTATAGATTGATTTATTGTAGCGTTTAACGCGCCGACGCAACGCAGGCGATGAGGCGTGCCGTAGTGGGGCGCTCCGGATTAATTTTGACCACCTGGGGATCTTCGACGTCCGCCTCCATCAGAAAAGCGGCCACCGCGGTAGCGCATCGAACCCGCGTCCTCGCGCAAAAAAAGCACTAGACATTTCATCCCTTTTACCCCCGATTCAGTCGTTATACCCATGCATATATGGCATAATGGCTATGAAATAAGACCGTTTGATTCACTTGTTTTATGACCGACGATCCGCACGTCCTATAAAAATTCCCCGCATTTCCCCGAGGGGAAGAATGTGAAAGTGCGAATGCACGAGTTGAATTTGCGCGGTTCGGTAATGTTCGCGAAAGAGAGATCACACACACACACACAACTACAAAGAAAGAAAGATGCATTTATTCACAGACACCTATTTGTGTTGTCGTTGTACTTGATTGCTAGAGCGGATCTCAGCTTTGAAATTTCGTGTCAGTACTCCTTTAAGCGGGTGCATTAGCCCTTCTCACGCCCGATTCCTGGCCAATCCCCCACGTGGGTATGTGCCATGTCAGCGGCCAGGCAGCGCGCGCCCATCTCCCCCCGTTGCCAAGGAAGACGAGGCGATTCCTGGCCAATCCCCCACGTGGGTATGTGCCATGTCAGCGGCCAGGCTGCGCGCGCCCATCTCCACGTGCGCGGACATCGCCGGTGGACGCAGGTTCAGGGTCGCTTAAGAAGTGCATTGCACTTAAAATTGCATGGAGTCATAACGGCTCTATGACTCGGCCATGTGAACTTATTTATTTTAGTGGGACTTGCACAGCATAAAAGGAACAAGTGAACAGTCTGACGACGCCTCACGATTTCTCGAAGTGTAATCTGTAGCGACATAGTGAATTTGCTGGCATATTCTCCGTGTTGAGGGCAGCGCTAACAAACGAAATTCGTGCCTGTCGTCCGCTGCACATTCAACGCGACTGATGTCCTGCATTGCCTCTTCCGCGGCGTCCACAAGCTTAGAGCGCCGCTGTTGTTTTCTTGTCACCCCTGCTGGCGCGTTCAGGATCGCCTGTCGATGTTCCTCTAGGTCGGTCTTCACGTTGAACTTGAACGTCGAAAACACCTCTTCAGTCGGATTGAAGAAATGGCTGAATACATATAGGGCGGCAGTCTTTGGATCGTGTGTTGTCTCATGGCCAAAGCCGCCACTTGCGGTCGTTGATGGGCTGAAGCATTATCAAAACTAAATACAGCCTCGCCGTCGGGGTCTGGTTCATGTGCTGGCTGCGACGCTTCTTCAAGGAATTTGTTGAACACGGCCCAGTTTACTTTGACGGCGATACTCCAGCGGACGATCCGTTGGACGACATACATAGCAGGATGTTTATGTTTGCCCTTCTGGTTCCCGCCACAAGTTATACTGTCTGAGCACTTCTCTTCGCTCTGGTAAAACTGCGCGCACACCACACATTAAAATCGGTCTCGTCAATGTAGTAGAGCTATGCCGTCGTGCCCTCGTTTTGCAGTCGCTCTGCGCACTTTTAAATGCAGAGCATTTCAGTAACTCACGATGTCCCCCGCATTGACGTTCGTAGTCCGCACTGCACCCCTCCCTACTATATAAAAAAGAAATCCTGACCGGCGCCCGGTTTCGATCCCTCGACTTTGCGGGCGGAACGCAATGTACATGGTACTCCACCCACTGCGCCACAAACCCGACTATAAGGCGCGTTCGGAGCGTCCCATTCTCTGTCGGCGCACCACCTGACTGGTTCCCTCTTTTGTGCGCCACAAAGCCGACAGAGAATGGGACGCTCCGAACGCGCCTTATATCGTTGACTAATTAAAATTACTGCTGACGGGCGCTCTCTCGTCAGCAGTTGCCTCAAGTGCAACAACATTAACGTAACGCAAACTACTTAACGTCGTGCGCCCCCGGAAATGCTCAAACTAGCCGGAAATGGAGTTTTAATCAAGTAATGTGCCCTGAAAAGTACCTATAGCAAAAAATGTACTCCCTAGGCATGATCTAAAGAAGTGGACGAACCTCCATGGTAGTACCTTTGCCCATCCGGGTAGCAAAAGGGAGGATTTAGAACTACTTAACACCATTTGTGAGATGGCGTTCCGTTCCTTGTATACTACCACGTCCACAATAAACGCCCTATCTGAGGTAATCATCTCAAGCGGGCGGTCGCCATGTTAGTCTTCTGTTGTCTCCGTGCACCAGCACTTCAACCGTGGCCTAATGCTAATTAGAACGAGTGAGCAGGACGCGATGGTTGCACGCCGCTACAAAACCAATACCGTACGTATACCCGTATAGATGCTTCAACCAGCGCGATCACAGGCAGAGAGCGCGGCCGTGTTGTCTCAATCTGTTTATTTTGGCGATAGGTGTTGTCAAACTCTGCTGCTAACGAAGAGGCAGTTCTCGCCGTTGCAAACAATTGCAATGTTCATCTGCTTCGCTTGCTTGCGCATACATAGACGATTTAAATTCTCGTGCCAGCGCGCCAACGCACCCGACTGCAGCGACTCAACTTGCCCTGGCGGCACGACTGGCTGCCCGGATGTAAACAACCTCTGTGCTTTCAACGCAGCGCGGCCGGTGACTCGGCGCGGCCGGAGCTTCAAGCCTCGCCTTGGGCCGTCGTTTTTTCGTATTTGTGAAGGACTAGTAGTGCCATTTGGTGGAAAGATTTTCATGTGCCCCTGTCACACGAGGAACGGCCGCAAACAGCATTTGGATACGGCGACAGGTGTGGACAGCTCGCTGGTAAGTGGTCTTTCATCAGTCGATGCGTTTGTCAAACGTTTGGATAGGGTTAACAGCGAAGTACCCGGGTACCCGTGCCGCTCACAGCTCGTACACGCACGGGCAAAGAAAAAAGCGCACACTCGTATTATTTTACTTGTTTGTGGGTTTTGGGGTATGCGTTCGCATTCTTTCGTAGGCCGGTTTGTAACAGGGCATTCGAGATAAAATCGTTTGTCGCGCGCGGCGTCGTTTCAAAGCAACGTGACGGTTACTTCGTGGTGGCGAAAATCAGCGCAGTCAGACGGAAGCGGGAAGGAAGGTAGAGAGATCGGGAAGGAGGGCGCTAATATATAAAAGAAAGCGTAATGCAAGACGAGAAATATAACACAACCCGCCTGCATTTCTCCGAACTTCAGGACAGAGCCGCACACGGGTACGTTGTCACAAACTCGAGCGTACGACGTCTAAAAGTACCGTATATTTTTTTTTCATTTTTCAACGTGACCTGAGCCACTTATCTTCTCATTACCGCGCATGCAGACCTGATTGTGTCCCTGTGTTTGAGCGCACAGCCATCCTTTTGCGACATAAGAACCAGCAAACGCGAGAAATTGTAGAAGCCAGCCACATCAGAAAAGCTGGTTCCGAACGTATCAGTCATCCCTCTATCGCTCTGCTTAATCGAGAAGTCGCATATTTAGACGCACATTGAGCGCTATTTCGGTGCTTCTTCTGGGAATGCGTGTTGGGGGTGGGAGGGGGGTCTTAATCCATGTATGATGCGGTTATCTTTGCTGATTTTTCGCCTTTCGTGCGCCTTTCGTGCGCCTCAAAGTTCGTTTTGTGGTTTTGTTGTTACGGTTTTTTAGTATTTTCGGCAGAGTGCGCCGAGAACTGTGACGCATTGGGGGCGCGGCAATTGGGCGCTTGGGCATATAAAGCTTTGAATTGTGCAATAATAAACTAGTTGCGAGTGTGCGCTTGTGCCGTCTTCATGTGTTCTTGTCCTCGTTAATTTGCGCGCAGTTTATTTTTCGCAATGCATAATTACCAACTCGCCCAACTCGCAACCCTTTTACAGATCCTATACTCCATAAAAATGAGTTGCCTGTCCTTTTAGGTACGGCAAAATCTCGCGCAGCGCATCATTCTGCCAGGGGGCCATATCCTAACGTCAATGCACACACTATGAAAGCAGCTTGCACTTAATGCGTCACATTGTCTGCTGATAAGCATTTTAGATTCGCCCCTCTCATCATAATTCACTTCGTGGAGATGGCGGGATTTTCTTTCATAGCTTGTTGTCACTGCAGTAATTAATAGCAGAATCAGTACTACAAATCACAGAAACGGTTCGTTTCACGTTGAAAATAATCACAGTAACACACTTTGCACCACACGGAGGAACAATCGGTTGCAGTGATGAGGCATAAGGGTAACTTGTTGTTAAAGGGTCATTGAAGACAACCAGCAAGTTGATTTCAAACGGAAGTCGGACCTCCGCATAGCCATTTCAGCATTGATTTAGTGCCAAGATGCCTTAAGTGCTGAGAAATCGCTGTTCAACTGCTCATCAAACGTGACGCAAACACGACTGCAGTCGCTGTTTGCATCAGGATAAACCGGAAGCAAGTGAAGCAGCGGTGATTAATAGCAGTATACAAGCAACTGAATGCAACATTACCACGTACCAAGCAGTTTGGTCAGTTCCGGTCAAATCGCTCATGCTTCCCCAAACTCCCCTGTCATTTGCCGTTCGAGACCACTAAGCAAAATGTTTCTCCATTGGACCTGTGATCAGTATTTACGCTTCACTGAAGAAAAACATTGGCCTTTTGAGGCCCCGCAAGTTTTGGCATCGAACGATTTTCTCATGCGTAGCTCGCATGCTCCCTTGGAAAGCGGTACTGCGACCCCAAGTATGGACGAGTAGCACCATCCAGCGGCAGCCAAGAAAGAAGTTGTGCGCGTCAGGCCACTTAAGCCCTTCCGGTGAAAACGTGTTTTTGCTAGTTTCAACCTTATTTTTAAAAAATGCCAGGTGTAAGAGGGGTATAATAGTGTTCTCCGTGAGCTAATCTATCAACCTAGAGAGACTTGCATTTTAACTTCACTGTCATTTAAAGTTGTGCTCGAGTATATTGTGCGGAAGTAATATCTTTTTTATTGCTGCAAAAGCCACGATGGGGAATGTACTGGCACTTGGTTTTATGAAGCCTTTGCATTCCTAATTTAAGTACTGAATCTTCGCAGGGAACCTGGCATAACAATTTTATTACTGTACCGAATTATTAAGTTCATTTAACCATAGTGTCTGTTTTGAATTTTACATGTGGGGCATTTTTTTTTTCTTTTTTGCTTTTTCAGGTAGATGTTCCTTTGACTCCCTGCCTGCATTCCGCGAACGGGGAAATTAGCCTCCGCATCGATGGCCAGAGTGTCTTGACTGCATCATCTTTACTGGGAGGACTGTGTAGTCTGTTTGCATCGTTCTGGGTTTTCAACATTCAATATCCCAAGAAGGCACACAGAGTTCTAACGTTTGTGGAACATGCCTTTTTGGACCTTGCCAGCACCAAACCACGTGTGAAGGATTTAGAACTAATTAACTTTTATCGCATCAATATCCCTCACCAATATTTTATTTGTTTTCAATCCTGTAATCATTGGATAGTAGTTTAAAGAATTTCGTATTATGTTTCTGACGTTTTCTTTTTTTTTACTGAACAGGGGATATTTGATGGGCCTTTCTGTATGCTGATAATACAGCTATCTTTTAGTGAAGCAATAATATTAACCAACTAATATAACTTGAAACAATTATCTAAATAATGTTGGCAACTGGTGCCAAATGAATCAACTCAAAATTATCGGAAAAACACGAATTACATGGCTTTTTCTTCTCACTCTGAAGAAGCTGTCGCGATACCACCCATTCTGTTCTATATCCTTGCATTTAACCCCTCAGACTGGGTCACTTTTCTTGGCGCATTTGTGTCTTTATCAAAACGCACTGGTATTTTCCGCAGCATATTTCTCGTTCTTTATATTACTCATTTATCCATAGCCATCTCATTGCTGTCTGTCTCCTACATCATTTATCTCTTGTGCCTTTACCATCTACAAAATGCTCGTTACCTTTCAATATCAAATCGTTACACAGCTCTCGCTCATTTCACCACCAATTGAAAAAATGTTTTGTTGTTTTAAACCACTGCAACCATTTTTTTCACTTTGTGTACTGAGTACTGATGCGTACTGATAAGTACTCACGCGTTCTCAATCCTCTAGTATTATATAATGATGTCACTTACCATGCCGTTGTGTTTGTGCCTATATGTTTTTCGCGTATTTCCAGTTCTTGTAGTAATATTGTTTCTACAGTTTGTTCAACTAGCACACAGATCGCTCATTTCACCACCAACTGAAAATTTTTTGTTGTTGTAAACCACTGCAACCATTTTTTTCACTTTGTGTACTGAGTGCTGATGCGTTCTGATAAGTTCTGATAAGTACTGACGCGTTCTCGATCCGCTATTATTATATAATGATTTCACTTACCATGTGGTTGTGTTTGCGCCTATCTTTGTTTTTCGCGTATTTCCAGTTCTTGTAGTAATATTAATTCTACGGTTTGTTCAACTAGCATTCTATTGCTGTCTTCCATTCCTAACTGGCGTGTTTTTAGCAATTTACCATTTTTGCTTTCTTATAGGAGGTCGCCCTAAGTTTTTATTTCGGAGCCTCCTTGTGTACACCAGGTACCATGTAAACTGGTATGCGAAAGTTCGTTTGAAATAAACCTGAAACCGAGAAAAACCGTGTGAAATCAGTACTCCCGCAGGGAACTAGAAACTCTCCCTTGTGGCCTTGAAAAAACTCCTTTCGGAAGGCCTACAAAACCGCCCCAACTTTGCAAAACTCCATTCAAAAGAAATATATGCTTCCCTTGAACCTCCTAAAAACTCCCCTCGCGAGGCCTACAAAACGTAAAACTCCATGCAAAAGAAGTAAATGCTTCCCTTGAACCTCCTCAAAACGCCCCTAAAATAACATAAGTACTTCCCAAGGGAGCCATAATAGGCTCCTATTCAACCGCCTAAAAAGTCCATAAACATCACTTAAAAACGCCTTGAGGAAGTAAAGAATACTCCATTTTAATCTCCTTAAATTCTCCCTAACATTTCTTAACACTCCCTAACTACCTCCTTTCTATCACCTTAAAACACCCTGTTTTGAGGAGGTAAACAAAACCTCCCTGTTCCATGTAGTAAAAAAACTCCTACAAGGAGGATCACTAGAGGACAGGCGAAAAAGAACCTCTAGGAAGTATATGGGTGGAAAAAAAGTTTAGAGTGTGCATTTGATCGTGACCCTCGCGAGGGGGATGTTTCACTGCGTCTTTTTCGGTCGCGGGACCCGTGGTGCCATCTGGCGGAGGCGCGGCACAAGTCGTAGCACTTTCTTTGAAAAAGCGCCTCGAAAGCGCGGCAAATATGAAATAGGGATGACGCGCTTTCGAGGCAATCCGCCGACGCGGCTGCTTTGTGTACAGACTCGGCGGCGAGCGTCCCGGTTTCCAACGCGCGACTCTGGAACGCCAACGCCGAGAGCCAGTGGGTTGCTCCGCTGCAGCTTTGTCTTTGAGTCAGTTGTTGTCGCGTAGCTCAGCTGTGAATTTGAGGCAAGACCACGGGTGTTACTGAGGCGTATATGTTGCAGTGTTCGTTCGTTGCGGCAGGCAACGCTACGTTCTCGCTTTGAGAAGGCGGACATCTGACGTTTTCAATTTTGGCGCTTCGCCTTGACCTCCGCGCTGTTTCTCTCAAGCGGTCTGAGTGTGGCCAACTTCAGACAATAGCCGTGGCCATCTATCAATCGGCCAGTGCTGGAGGAATTAAATGCAAGGCCTGGCAGGGTTTCGGTGAGGGCAGACCGAATATGAGAAAGCGTGAAGAATGGGCTATTAACAGCAAAGCTGTTTAGCAAATCGTAATTTTCCGTGTCCGCAGTTAAAAACAGCAAGAAATCGGTGAGCGCGCTCACGTGAGCTCGGGACTTGCGGCGACCGCCCGTCATTTAACAAAACCAAGAAAATGCCTAGCGCCTGTGCGTGCGTGCCTCGCGATGACCGCCCTGCGTCCACTGCGCACATTTGTCAAGCCAAGCATACCCACTTTGGGATATTGGCCCCGATTAGCCATCCTTTCGGCATAATCGTGGCAACATTTGCTCGGAACGAGAAAGACACGTCACAGCGTACGCCCCTCCAAGATGATTTCCTATGGTTATCACTTCCTAAAAAATGAAAAAAACTTCCCACTTCCAGTAACAATGATGGAGTAAAGGTCGTTGCGGCAGCGAAGAAGAAGCAAGCAGCGAAGTAGCAAATCGGCTGCAATCGTGGACTTCAACCTTTGTGATGGTCGTGGTGGTTGCCTACAGCTTCGATACCTTCAAGACTTACGGTTTAGTGTGAGCTTCTTTGATTTTTTGTCAACAATCTCGGTCAGCACTTGTACGATGGTTTCGCCAAACTTGGACGAACCGCCACTTTTTCTTACGGTGGCGCGGTCCGTTGCTGCAATGGATCTAGCCGTCGTGACGTTTATGCCAAGGATCTAAGCGAGAAGTTTTAAGTCACTACCACGCCGACACACCTCAACTATCCGGACTATGTCGACATTTTGTTACACTTCGTGCCTTCACCCGACGCTTTTTTCGGTATTCCTCGAAAACATGGTTTTTCTTGATCCATTATGGGCAAAGTATCTTATCCGCGCAGCTTAATGGACATTATCTAACTCTGGACATTGTCTATTTTTCTAATGGATATTTTCTAATTTTGCAATGAACTGCAGTTATTTCGATATCAGTATCCGTCTTTACCAAAGAGTGCCATCTCACCCTTGCCAGACAGATGCAACTCTGCTTGGGTTGGATCCGGCGCCCTCGTCGTCAAAACATTCCCGCCAGGCTTTCTTGTCCTCATGATTTATTTCGGTGAGCATCGGGTGCAAGACGCACTCATAGACGCAGAAAAGGCCGAGCAAAAACATCCGCAAAGCTGCACCTAATTTCGCAGAAAACTCTCCTGAACGTCCTTCTCAGAGCTGGAATAATTTCGTTGGCGACAGGTATAGCGACACGATCGTCCTGGTCTTCATCAGCGCCTTCATCATTATCAGCGCACTGGACTGGCGCGTGAGCTTTGCGAGGCATCAGATAGAACTCGAGTGAGCAGCCATGGGCGGTCGCTCGTCGTCGCTGCTCCTCCTGGTTCTGGCCGGGCCCACTCTTCAATAGAATGTAGGAAG
This sequence comes from Haemaphysalis longicornis, assembly GCF_048455015.1. Classification (NCBI taxonomy): domain Eukaryota; kingdom Metazoa; phylum Arthropoda; class Arachnida; order Ixodida; family Ixodidae; genus Haemaphysalis; species Haemaphysalis longicornis. The sequence goes on from NW_027526445.1 coordinate 190,832,794, forward strand.
CCGCATACGTTACGCGTCTGCTTCCCTACAAATTGTTGATCCGGACGCGATCCGCGCCTGTGACCCGGCCAGCGGCACCCCGACTAGGCGACGTAAAGGGACCCGCCCATACCGGATTTCTAGCCACGCAATCTCAGGGGCTGGTTCTTTAAGCTCGAGGCCACGTTCTCGCTGAACTACGTCACCATACAGCCGCTCAAGAACTCCATCCTGGACGATGCAGAGCTGTCGCCTGGACGACAAAAAGACGGCAGCAGACGGCCACCCAAGAGCACGCTCCATCCCGTGAAACCGCCGGGTCACTCGGCCGCTCGAGCGGCGCGTAGCAGACGACGCGTCTCTAGCAGACGACAAGACAAGCGCCGGCAAAAATGGACCCAGTAGCTACTCTGCGTGTAAACCACGGTGTAAGAATATTCTTACACCGTGGTGTAAACCGAACTTGCTGGACACGTGCTAACGTGTATGCTTTCATAAGTCGAAAGAAAACTTTACCCGGACCTCATCGCAGCGCGAGAAATGCAGCACGCGCGCAGCGAAAAAATTCCCCCGCATTTCCCCGAGGGGGAGAATGTGAAAGTGCGAATGCACGGTTGTCGGCCCGCTTGCGGCGCTTGCGCTCGGCCCCCGCAGCCCACCGCCTCGCCGCCTTCTCTTCCATCTCTTCCATCGGGTTTGTAGTATCACGTGTACACCACGCAGTTATCAAGCCGCTATAACGCCGCTGAGTCGCCAACGCACGCCGCTGACGACGTAGTTTGAATGCGTTAAAGATATAAGGCGCGTTACTGACACCGATATCAGCGTCGCGTTCGTGGCTTATTCGGTAGAGCGTCGGGCTGCGGCCCGCAAAGTCCTCGGATCGAAACCTGGCGCCGGATGCTGTTTCTTCTTTAAATATAGAGGAGCACTGCGGACGCCGCCGCCGGCGGTGGATGGTTTGGGGTCGCTTATAAAGTGCATTCGCACTTAAAAAGCACGTGCCTAAGCGGCGGCAGCCCCCGTGTACTCCCGCGGAGGCCAGAGCCTTCTATACTATATAGAAGGCTCTGGCGGAGGCGAGAGTGCAGCGCCACCCGGCGATCGTTCCGGAGCCTATTGAGAAGGCGCGCGGACGGCAGACTAGCAAGCGCCATAGAGTTAACTCTATGCATAGCGCCACTCACTGGCTGACTCCACTTGACTCGCAGTGGATTCTGTTGATTCGCGTTGTCTAAAATAATGGCATTTGTATTCTTGTTATTGGGTTTTAAGGCAAAAGCTAGACAAGAAAAACCTTGTTCTGGCACAAACTTTTTATGTATTTACGTTTTACGTAATGTACTTAGTTTTTATATTACGAACGCAAATCAGTCACTTGACTACTTGGCGGCTTTTTCAAAACGCACTAAAAGAGACGAAGCTCGCACACAGGTTCAAATATATAATAATTGTGGGCAACATGCACTAATCGCATAAATAAAAGGATTGTCTCAGTATGAAGTAGTTTTCATTGGATAAAAGCAACTACAAATAGGGATCTGATTGACTAACACTTGTATTCTGCTTTTTGGTCGGTCACCTTGGTGTAAATTTATGCGACATTTGAACACAGAGCTCTGAACGCGCGCAAGTGCGATGCTTTACATCGATATGGACTTCGTGTACAAAATTACTAGTGGCACATGAAGCATTAAACATACTGCTTAATTGGTAAAACGAGATGAGAATAACATCTGCAGTAAAGAAGGCTTTGTTGCACGACAACAAAGCTTTGCAAGAAAGCAGGCACGCAATATCGTGCATAAAGAGGCTGAATTGCGGGGCGGCAGAACTCAGACGCAAAAGCTCGTTACGAACACGTCACGCGTCCTGATATTCCCCCGCCTGTTTTGTAGGGTTCCTGAGGAGGCCATTTAGTTGCGTAGCAATATATATTACGAGGCATAGTTTTATTCGTGTTCTTATTCGCAGAGCGTTATCCGGTGCACAGTTAGCACTACTTTTAACGTGAAAAACAGACAACCCATTTAAATCATGTACAGAATCAATGTCAACCATACTTTGAACAGCTTACAGTAAAGATTTTACTTCCTATATACCCATTCAGTATATTCTGTTATTGTTACATGTGTTTTCTATGCGATGTTAAAATATTTGCTAGGCTTTGCGCACGCTGTCATTTCCATTCGCCCATAGTTACCGAAAATTGTAAGAAAAAAAAAATTGGCTACTGTAGGTGTGGTATGTATTGCAGATGATTGCTTTTTGATAAGACATATTCACAAAATTTGTTAAAGTGAAGCTCTCTATGCCCACTGATGGCGCTTTTACGCCTGAACGCACTGCAGGAAAGCCAACTTTATCGGGCGGCTTATGGTGGTGATGATGATGATAAAACTAAGAGGAGGAAACCAACTTTACACAATGGGAGGGCAAATTGTGATGTGGGTGATAAAACGCGAAGTAGGAAAGCCAACTTTACACACTTGGAGGGCACGTATCGAAGAAGAAGAATAAGAAGACGAAGAGGAGCATGAGGAAAAATGCGAAGCTTCCTCCGATACAGATGAAAACTCCTGAATCCTATCCGCCAAAGTCCAAATCACCGACAACGCTGAGCTAACTGAAGCAGCATATTCAGATGTCCCAATTACACACTAAAAATCATAAACACCACATTAGCTTAGCTCAGCACTTTGCATTGTGGACTTTGCGTTTGTATCGTAGAAAGCTTGGCGTTTCAACCTTGTGTTTATCGTAAACGGCGTTAGATAGATAGATTTAGGCGTTAGATAAACGGCGTTAGACATAACTCTGTGGTCTGAACCCCCAAAAAAGCTGAACATTATTTTGTCGCCTGGTCCACAGAATAGGCAGTGCGTGCGAAACAAGCACTGAAGAAATAGCTGCTAGCAGGGCAGCAGACCTGTCGCTGCAACAGACATGACAGGTGACCACACCTCTGCGGCAAGCTTCAAGGACAGAAGTACCCAGGGATTTGAGTAAATAGGGGAAGGAGCCTAAGTACAAGTACCACCTGAGGACAACCGATAACAAAAGAAAAAGTGGGAAAGAAGAGACCAACAAGCGTGCTAAAAAATGAAAACAACCTTGAGAGACCGGAGATTTCCCGTGAAGCTGGAAGATGGGATGCAGCGACGGGAAGGTGGAGGAGTAAAGAGAGAGAGAGAAAACCCACAGAGGAGACGCGACAAAATGTGGCATTTATTTAAAGACCAAATTGGGAAGTTCCATTTGTAATTGGCTTTATTGCAACCAATTGTGACCAATCAGAATTGGGCAAGTGCCATTTGTAATTGACGATATTGCAACCAATTATGACCAATCGGAATCCGGCAAGTGCCAATCGTAATTGATGTTATTGCAATCGATTAAATTGTAATTTTTGTTATTGCAGTTTGTTAAGTGGGGGTAATAGCCTATCCCGTGGGGGTGAAAAACCTTGCCTCCCTCTCCTGGCTGGGCTAAAAAACACCCCCACGGTGATAGGTCTGGTCTCGTCATCTCCTGACCAGTACACTTTAGGGGACCGAATTCTTCAGGTCTTGCTCGTAATTCCGCTTGTTGTCGAAGGGGAATCTTGCTCTGGCTCTTTCGGCTGGTTCAGTGATGCTGAGGTGAAGTAGACGGCCCTTTCTTCTTCCAAGCCTCGCCATGTTTTTTTTTTTTTCTCTCGTCCCTGCACTTGTGAAGTCTGCAAAGAGAACCCCATTAAACGCCCCCCACCCCGCCTTCCCCGCTGGATTGCACCCGTGTGGAGCGGATTAATTAGCCCCCTTGAGACCTAGTTCACAACCACCTGCTTCACCTTCACCCTTAACAAGCATTTCGGAGGCAGCTGTGGCTGCCACCGACTCCCATGTCTGTGCGAATTCTTCGGCGGAATTGCCGTTTGGTTATTGCGGCTCACGCGGATCTTAAATATATTGTCAACAATCATTGCCTATATGTTTTACAAGAACCCTATAACCCTATCTTCCTAAAATCAAGCACTTTACTCTGCGGAATTTTAGTCTGTTTCGTCAAAAACAGGTTGTCCTTCTAGCACCCCTCGCCAAATTGCGAACTCGTGGCCATTGATCTCTCTCCCTGGTATTCCCCTAACGGGGTGCTTACCACCGGTCCTCTTGATCTTGCCCTTTCGCCCTGTCAGAAAAAGATCATAGTTGCAGGAGACGTTAATTCTCGTGTTAGTTGGAGTTTCTAAAGAAGTGACGTCTGCCGTTTATTGGGTTCGACAGCTGAAAATAACTTGGTCTGCTTCAACTCGGGCAGTGCCGCATAAAAGTATTCAGTTTTCGATTTAACATTTACAGAGGGAGGACTACTTTCTTCGTGGAACACTTTAAAATGCCCATCGAGTAGCCACTGTGTACCCATTGTTTTCGAGACAGCAGTACCCCCGAGCGCACTTTAACTATCAGATCATGCAACACAAACTACATTCGTCTCTCCTCTCTTCCCAACGACTCACGCCTCTTCACGGCCGTACCAACGTCTTGTCGCAGCCCCCGCCCGCTCCGCTCACCGTGCTCCCTCAAATGATCCAACGAGTCAAAAGGTCCAATATTCGATTTTTTGACTCGTTTGATCGCCGTCCGCGCCACCAGTGTTTCCATGTCGTCCTCCAAGAAAAAAGTCACCATCCCAACATGATTGAATAGAGGGGTCCGAGGCACTCGATCGTTCTGGAGCCGGTTATTTTCTCCAAAGCTGAAGCGAAGACTTCTACACCATACGATCACGCTGAGGGAGGTGGTGGTGAAAACATTTATTGAACTCATTTGTTGGTCGAAGAGCGGCCTCAATGAGTGGGGTCCTCAGTCCGCAGCACTCCAATGGCAGACGATATCCGGCGGGCCAGCTCGATCAGCCGTTGCTGGTCTTGCAGGGCAGTGCTGGACAGAGCAGCCTCCCAACAGAGGGTGGGGATGCGTATAGGGGTGAGCCCGTCTGGTGGACGCGAACACTCCCATACAGAGTGGTAGAGGGTGGGAGTGGGGCTCTTGCCAGCCGGGCAGTTGCTCGCGCATCGGGTGGGAAAGAAGAGGTGTTTGTGGTGTAAGTTTGGGAACGTGTGTCTGGAGTTGCCGCCATGACGTGGCGTCGGCGCGGGACAGGGAGTGGTGGGGTGGAGGTAGTGTTTTTCTTTGTGTGCGGTAGTAGGCGAGTGTGAGTGTATACTTGAGAGGTTCGTGGGATGGGATGATGGAAGCTGATGTCTTGGAGTCACCCCGGCATTGTCTGTCCATTTCCTCCGACACCCGGTGGGTCATTTCTTGGGCGAGCGCGTGTGCGTGCTCATTTCCAGGAAGGGAGGCACATAGCTCGGCAAAACTGGATGCCACTCACTCACACTCAATCAAAAAAATATATTTATCCTAACGCACTCACTCGCACTCGCCACTCCGCTCTCACCACGCGCACTCACTCGCACTCACGCTCGCCACTCTGCCCTTACTACTCCCACACACTCGCGCTCACGCTCGCCACTCGTCCCCACCACTCGCACTCACTCGCGCTCACGCTTTCCACTCGTCCCCACCACTTGCACTCACTCCCGCTAACGCTCACCACTCCGCTCCCACAACTCGCACTCACTCCCGCTCATGCTCGCCACTCGTCCTCACCACTCACACACACTCACGCTCACGCTCACCACTCGTCGTCACAACTCGCACTCACTCACGCTCACGCTCACCACTCATCCGCACCACTCACACTCACTCGCGCTCAGGCTCACCACTCATCGTCACCACTCGCACTCACTCGCGCTCACGCTCACCACTCGCATTCGCCGCTTACACTCCCTCTCACTCGCACTCACCACTTGTAATGGCCACTCACACTCACTCGCAATCACCACTCGCTTCCTCCACTCACACGCACTCCCTACTCCCATACCCACTCACGCTCACTCACAACCACCGCTAATCCACATTCCAACTGACTTTGTTTTTTACAGCACGGGAGTTTAAACTTCGCCATGAATCGTTCCATTTTGTGGAGACCTTCAATGCGGCCTTATTGACACCGACACCACCATGTTACGTGAAGCCAGAAAGAATTGGGTGTTTTAAGAGATAAGCTTCACATTGGCTATGAGGCATGCCCCAAAAGAATCATTAACTCGTACAAACTTGATCCAACTGAAAAAAAAAAAAGCCTGTATTACGTGAATTAATGCGCGAAGCTTACGGCCAGCGGCCCGCCGAACACACGGCCCGGGTTTTTTGGTGGCCCTCTGGTTAGGCGGCCCTCAAGAGGGCCGCTTAAACGCTGGGCCGCGTCTTCGGCGGGCCGCTTGCGCTCGAGGCCGCCTGAACCGCCGCTTTATAAGCGGCTTTAAATTGGCGCAGCAGCCCGCCTGCATGCGGGTCGGATAACCAGGAATTGACTAAGAGTGTATAATATACGCTTTCGCGAGGGCATTTAGGGACGCTGTAAATAAATAAATAAATAAATAAACGTGGTGAGTTTTGAGAGCAATAACTTTGTGTTCCGGATTACTTCTAGTGTGTATATCTATGTGTCTGTGCTCATGTTTCGTATACGTTTTTACCTCTTTTCTCTGAAGTGCCCACCGTTCAATGAAACTGTGTACCCGTCAAAAATAAAGATATGAAATACATTCAAAGAGGGTAAGACAGTTTTCATATATCTAGCCTGCTTAGCAGCTCATATGGGTTGGATAGATATTTGGTCAACAAAAGATGCGTCACGTCGTATCTGTCACGTCTTATCTCGCGTAGTCATCAATAGGCCGTGATTTTATAAATCGGTACTTTGATTGTGTCAATGTTAAAGTAGGTTGTGATTTTTACAAGTACTAATGCGCCGATTTTGTTATGAGCGGCATGCGTCGTTTTCGCTGTCGGCAGTACAAATATTTTCGGGCATGAAATACTTACTATTTGAGCTAAAATTTACCTTTCTTAAGAATGGGGTCTGAATTTTTCCTAAGTATGTATTCCGTTATTATAAGCACATGTCTTGATATGTCACTTTCAAAGCGGTAATCGTCGCTGGACTCTTTTACGGAATGAACAAATTCTCGCAAATTTGCCAGAAGCCATGCATGATAACTTTTTATTATTGTCTATGCTATTTCGCTCATATTCTAAAAAAGAAAAAAAAAACACTGAAAATTTTGACAGTGGTGACAAACATAAAAGAAATAGTCCAGTTCGGAAGAACAGCTTAGAAAAGCTATTGCCATCTGTCAAAATACTGGCTAGCGCGCGCACATATTCCTATCTCCAAGCGCGCCAATAGACCCTATGCAAAATGCGCCCCGCCATCTCACGTCGACTCCGGTAACTAGGTCCGCCATTTTGGTACGGTCGTTTGAAACCGAAACCAATTAGCAAAACATAGAAGTCGGGCATTGACCGCTCTTGTTGATGGGCTACAATGCCGGAGCATTGCTTCGTGCCGCAGTGCACGCAATGCGGACATACCGGTCCAAATGGACAAAAGGTACGTGAAGTTCTACGCTCTTGAACGAACTTTCTGACGCGAACTATGCCGGCGCGAGCAACCTTTGTGACACGCTGGGCGCGGTGCGCTGGGAGCGAATATTTGTCGTTGGTTCGCTAAGCGCGGGATCCCGTAGTCGCTGTCCGGATGAAAAATACAGCTGCGTTGGAGTTCTGTGGTACAGCCTTTGTATTCTAAATGAAGCCTGAGCGTGCGCCACCTATTCATGCGACTGACAGCGGCGGTCGACGGGAAAACAGTACCACACGTTGCCAAAATTAGGCTGTTTCTTTACTCGTCCCTGTGGCTCTGCGCCAGCTTCATTTCATTGTTAAATGGTGCCGCTTAGCCCCTACACGAGCCTTTATCTTACCTAGGGCTGTAAACAAACTTCTCTTGCCGCACTACGCCGTCACGGCGCGGTTGAAAATTTGCTCTGTGGCGGGCGCGCACGGTATGGGAGTGTGTTGTTGGTTTCTTTTACGCTGCATTTAGCCGCGTGTCGTTGCAGTAGTGGCGTACCGTGTTTTATGAGGATCTAACGGTGGAAAATTCGAGCTTTTGTACTTGGTTCCTGATTTGCCAGGCTGAAAGGTTTGTTGTTACGTCAAGTTAACTTGGTGCCCATTGTCATTTCAGCCGCGATGTATTTACTGTCGAATATTTTGCGACTAAAATACACACTCACTCTTCTAGTTTGTCACATGCTGCATGCATGCCTCCGACGTAATGATAGTGGCCATTGATGTAGGTAGCTCAGACAATTTTGAAGTTTGAAGTTTGAAGTTTATTCACTTTCCAACAGTGGAAAGTGAAGCAAGAGCTAAAGGCTACAGCCTGACAGAGGCTCTTGCTTCACAGGGCAATCCAGCAGTACAGAATCAGTACAATAATATTCAATTTCACACACACAAAAATATACTCGAAACGTGAGTAGGGTGAGGAGAGTGGGGATCAATACATATATTCACAGGCCCTCTCGTTCAGATGTAGAATACTTAAATACAAAAAAGTTAGTCTGTAGCTTGCAAACACACAAATTATTGTTTAAACTACATCTTGTATACATACAGATACAATAAATGAAATAATACATTTACATTTTCAAGTTCTAGTCAAAAAAAAGAAAACGGCCAGAGTTGCATCAGGACGCCGCGCATCAGGTTGGGTGCTTTTGCATTTTTGTATCTACAGTAAAAATCCCAGTAAATTAAACTACTTCGCTGATTTATAGCGCGTAGTACAGTATAGCAAACTGTGGATATAAATGGAACAAAGGGAAGCATTCGCGCACCCCTGCATGCCGCGGTCTAGTAAACACGACGTTGTCCAGCCTCTGCGTGCTCGCGAGATGACCACGGCGTAATGTGGCATGAATGCTTGCTGGTAGCTCATAGGTGACCCTTCAGGTGCCGTGCCAGTCCTTCGTTCTGTCACTGTGGGGGGTGAAGCCATCACAACTGGGGCAAAAAACCCATTCCCAAGGTTACCAAGTTTTCTCCAAAGCGCCTGCACGGCACTTTGTTGCTGCTCGCATTGCTCCTGGACTCGACGTGTATCGAACAGACGCATTGGCAAAGGAAGGGAGGGGCCATTTTCTCGCGGGCTTCTCCAGTCAATGTCTTGGACACTCGCTGGCTTGATGCCCTGCTGTCTCGGACGTACGCACTGTTGTGGCAGCTCAGTTCACGCAAGCTTCGGTGGCGCGTCTTAAAACCTTCGGCTTGAAAGAGGGCGAGTAGGTGCACAGCAGCCAGGATGTGACTACATGCTCCACTGCAACACGCCGTGCACTCGCACGCTGCCTCCACAATCGCCCCACTGTCCGTCTCAAAGGTGAGGCACACAACATAAGGCCGGCCACTTTTCTTCTGGGAGCGAAAGTAGATGCTGAGCACATAAATGAGGCCCAACCTGCAAGAATAGTGACAGTAACAGTAAATAGCACTCAGGGAAGAACGGACTAGTCCGCTACAGTTTATGGTAAAGGGACAGAGCAGAAAGAAGTGGCCGCAAGGAACAGACTCAAAATGACCAGATTTTGTGTCTTGCTTAACACTGTTGCAAGGGCAATAATCTACACCTCAAACAGCAATGATATCAAAATTGTTTGTCAAGTTCGAGCGTGCAAGTATCTCTGCATGCTTTGTTAATGCATTTTCAAGAGAAGGAAGTTTAACATTTAAAAACCTCACCGTGGGTAATGATACCAGTACCCGCATAATCGTGTTCGTCATAACTTAAGCAAGCAATAATATGATTATCTGGAACTCACTTCTAGAACCTTTCGAGATAAACAGGTAAACATTCGGGCTATACCAATGACCCTTCAAATTAAAAAAAATCTTCTAGTTCAGTGAGTTCGAGCTATAAGGAGGTTTTACTGTATTATCTATTCGTGCACACCAAAAACATGCGCTTTAGAAACAAACACAACCACCCCACCGCCAAAAAAGGAGAATAAAGACACACAAACGAATTTTTGCGGCAGAACATGCGCAATAAATAATGAAAATACACAAAAAAAGAAAATTCAAGGCGTATGTGCGCTTTTGTAGTTGACTTCGCCGCAAAGCGCGATTGCTTTGCGGCAAACGCGCGGGCGGACGAGCGTCACGGAAAACGGCCGCAACCTTTCCGTAAACTTCTTCGCCAAAAATCATCCCGTAAATTCGATGTACAGCATTTGAAAATACCGAATCCACTCACTAGTGGTACGGTCTGGCGATTGTCGCTTTCCTCTTTCAAGGTTACTGCAACAGAATCGTCGCTACGCATTTGTATGATAAACAACGGTGAACAAAGTGCTATACAGATGCTCATAACGGTTAAATCGCGTCAAGTAAAAAACGAAGAAGGATTTACTTACTGCGAGTCGCACGTGTTTGTCCGCACCGATGAAGGCGAGCAATGCGCCTCGGTGGCTAGGCGGCATGCCCTGCTCCGCTGCCGCTCGGATGGGTCTTTGGCGCGGCACCCCGAGTGGTATGAGTCTTCAGACACAGTCGGCAGCGCAGACAAGTGCTTCGTCCACAATCCGCGGTCGGGAGCCGGAAAACGCCGTCCAGTTTGAGCCATACCGCGTTACCGTCACCTACTCTTCCACAGTAAACAATACGAGACTTCCCGATCGGCACCCGTACCAATATGGCCGACGGTCTCGTTTACATCAGTGTTGCTAGATCACCATGCAATTTCGCATAAGGTCTATTGCGCAGTCAATAGACCCTATGCAAAATGCGCACCGCCATCTCACGTCGACTCCGGTAACTAGGTCCGCCATTTTGGTACGGTCGTTTGAAACCGAAACCAATTAGCGAAACATAGAAGGCGCCGGGCATTGACCGCTCTTGGTGATGGACTACAATGCCGGAGCATTGCTTCGTGCCGCAGAGCACGCAAAGCAGAATTACCGGTTCAAATGGAGAAAAGGTACGTGAAGTTCCACGCTTTTGAACGAACTTTGTGACGCGAACTGTGCCGGCGCGAGCAACCTTTGTGACACGCTGGACGCGGTGCGCTTGGAGCGAATAGTTGTCGTTGGTTCGCTAAGCGCGGGGTTCCGTAGTCGCTGTCCGTATGAAAAATACAGCTGCGTTGGAGTTCTCTTGTCCAGCCTTTGTATTCTAAATGAAGCCTTAACGTGCGCCGCCTATTCACGCGACTGACAGCGGCGCTCGACCGCGAAAACAGTACCACACGTTGCCAAAATTAGGCTGTTTCTTTACTCGTCCCTGTGGCTCTGCGCCCGCTTCATTTCATTGTTAAATGGTACCACTTAGCCCCTACACGAGCCTTTATCTTACCTAGGGCTGTAAACAAACTTTTCTTGCCGCACTACGCCGTCGAAAATTTCCTCTGTGGCGGGCGCGCACGGTATGGGAGTGTGTTGTTGGTTTCTTTACGTTGCATTTAGCCGTGTGTCGTTGCAGAAGTGGCGAACGCTGTTTTATGATGATCTAACGGTGGAAAATTCGAGCTTTTGCACTTGGTTCCCGATTTTCCGGGCTGAAAGGTTTGTTGTTACGTCAAGTTAACTTGGTGCCCATTGTCATTCCAGCAACGATGTATTTACTGTCGAATATTTTGCGACTAAAATACACACTCACTCCTCTAGTTTGTCACTCGCTGCATGCATGCCTCCGACGTAATGATAGTGTCCATTGATGTAGGTAGCTGAGACAATTTTCAAGTTTTATTCAAAAAGAAAACGGCCACAGTTGCATCAGGCTGCCACGCATCAGCTTGAGAGCTTTTGCGTTTTTTGTATCCACAGTGAAAATCCCAGTAAATTAAACTACTTCGCTGATTTATAGCGCGTGCAGTATAGCAAACTGTGGATATAAATGGAACAAAAAGAAGCATTCGCGCACCCCTGCATGTCGCGGTCTAGTAAACGTGACGTTGCCCAGCCTCTGCTGCGTGCTCCTGAATGCTTGCTGGTAGCTCATAGGTGACCCTTCAGGTGCCATGCCAGTCCTTGTTTCTGTCACTGGCGGGGGGGGGGGGGGGGGGGGAGGAGGAGGAGGAGGAGCGGGAGGCCAGCACAACTGGGGCAAAAAACTCATTCCCAAGGCTACCAAGTTTTCTCCCAAGCGCCTGCACGGCACTTCCTGTACTCGACGTGCATCGAACAGACGCATTGGCGAGGGAAGGGAGGGGCCATTTTATCGCGGGCTTCTCCAGTCAATGTTTTGGACACTCGCTGGCTTGATGCCCTGCTGTTTCGGACGTCCCCACTGTTGTGGCAGCTCAGTGCACGCAAGCTTTGGTGGCGCCTCTTAAAACCTTCGGCTAGCAAGAGGGCGAGTAGGTGCACAGCAGCCAGGATGTGACTCCATGCTACACTGCAACCCGCCGGGCAATCGCACGCTGCCTCCCCAATCGCCCCACTGTCCGTCTCAAAGGTGAGGCACACAACTTAGGGCCGGCCACTTTTCTTCTGGGAGCGAAAGCAGCTGCTGAGCACATGGATGAGGCCCAACCTGCAAGAACAGAGAGAGTATAAGTAAATAACACTCAGTGAAGAACAGGACTAGTCCGCTACAGTTTATGGTAAAGAGCAGAAAGAAGTGGCCGCAAGGAACAGACTCAAAATGACCAGATTTTGTGTCTTCCTTAACATTGTTGCAAGGGCAATAATCTACACCTGAAACAGCAATGATGTCAAAATTGTTTGTCAAGTTCGAGCGTGCAAGTATCTCTGCATGCTTTGTTAATGCATTTTTCAAGAGAAGGAAGTTTAACATTTAAAAACCTCAGCGTGGGTAATGATACCAGTACCCGCATAATCGTGTTCGTCATAACTTAAGCAAGCAATAATATGATTATCTGGAACTCACTTCCAGAATCTTTCGAGATAAACAGGTAAACATTCGGGCTATACAGATGACCCATCGAATTAAAAAAAATCTTCTAGTTCAGTAAGTTCGAGCTAACGAGGTTTTACTGTATTATCTATTCGTGCACACCAAAAACATGCTCTTTAAAACAAACACAACCACCCCACCGCCAAAAAAAGGAGAAGAAAGACACACAAACAGATTTTTGCGCAGAACATGCGCAATAAATAATGAAAACACACAAAAAAAAGAAAATTCAAGGCATATGTGCGCTTTTGTAGTTGACTTCGCCGCAAAGCACGATTGCTTTGCGGCAAACGCGCGGGCGGACGACCGTCACGGAAAACGGCCGCAACCTTTCCGTTAACATCTTCGCCAAAAATCATCCCGTAAATTCGATGTACAGCATTTGAAAATACCTAATCCACCCACTAGCGGTATGGTCTGGCGATTGTCGCTTTCCTCTTTCAGAGTTACTGCAACAGGGTCGCCGCTGCGCATTTGCATGGTAAACAACGGTGAACAAAGTGCCATACAAATGCTCATACCGGTTAACTCGCGTCAAGTAAAAACAAAGAAGGATTTACTTACTGCGAGTCGCACGTGTTTGTCCGCACCGATGAAGGCGAGCAATGCGCCTCGGTGGCTAGGCGGCATGCCCTGCTCCGCTGCCGCTCGGATGGGTCTTTGGCACGGCACCCCGAGTAGTACGAGTCTTCGGACACAGTCGGCAGCGCAGACAAGTCCTTCGTCCACAATCCGCGGTCGGGAGCCGGAAAACGCCGTCCAGTTTGAGCCATACCGCGTTACCGTCACCTACTCTTCCACAGTAAACAATACGAGACTTCCCGATCGGCGCCCGTACCAATATGGCCGACGGTCTCGTTTACATCAGTGTTGCTAGATCACCATGCAATTTCGCATAGGGTCTATTCGCTCTGGACAACCTTCCAAACAGTTTATTTCAAGAGTAATCCCAGGCGAAAAGGGTGCAGTGCGAGAGTGTCCAGCAAAACACCGCCTCAAAAAGATTGAAAACGGCAAGCAAGGCGGAGGAACGCTACTGGAGCGCTGCCTTGACCGCTTGGCGGAGACAAGGCGAGGGAGAGAGGCGGCGCCGCGTGGTCGCGCGAAATCGGCGCCGCCTGACTTTAGCGCGGGCGTACTCATGGAGACGAGTTGCCTGGCGCCCGCCTCCCTCCCCGTCCCCCTTTCTAATCGGCGCCAACCTGCCACAAAACCGCAGCTTGATCCTAAACTGAACCGTCATGCGCCCGCACCGGGCACCGAAACAAGTTCACGTCGAAAGTTTATACGAAATAACGGGGAGAATAAGTCATCGGACACACACACGCACGCACATGCACGCACGTACACAAGCACGAACACCCATGCAACACACAAACACATACACGCGCCCGCACGCACACAAATGCACATGCACGCGCACACACACTAACGCACTTGAACACGCGCACGCGCGCACACACAGACGCACTGACGTGAACACGCACACACACTCACGCACTCACGCACTCACTCACCCACTCACAAATTACGCTATCCGACTGCCGAGAACGCGTACTATTCGTCACACCCCACAGGGGTCACAGTGGCTTCTCACTGGTCTGCACGCCATCGGCACGCGGACGACGATCTACATACGGGGAACAAAAAATGAGGAACACTAGACTGCGAAGCCCTTTTCAGCGAATCAGCGCAGCAAGCATGACGGGGACTGCAGTGTTTGGGTTGACCACAACCCTAAATACGAAAATAAAGCAGCAGAAGCAATTTCGCCTCATTAACTAGCTCGTTGGCGACCGTGAACGGACAGAATGAAAAAAGCAAAATGCGGGAGCCCAGGGATCCCTATTTCAACTTGGGCAGGCAAATTCACAAACGTAATGGTAAATCACCGTCGATGACAACAGAGCAGCGCGAACAGCGAGTATCTTACCTTTCGCGATCTGAAGGTATGAAAACTATATTTCACAAAATTCACGCAGCAGTAACGATTCGAACACCGCGATTCGGTAAGGCGAATGAGGAGTCAGATATAACGTACGATTCTTGTGAATCTGCACGAACGGATACACAAACTTCAGAGGAGACAGGGAACTAAACGAAGGGGTGCAGTTGGCGAGTCACCATGACAAATACTATGTGAGGTGATGCTAAGGCGCACTTAGTTCGTTTGCTTGCGAAAGGTGCGCACATCGGCGTATATGAGGCAATGCAACATTCACGCAACATAACGAAACGTAAATATTTTGGTGAAGTTTGCAATAAAACAGCAGCGGTGAAGTTTTCAGGTGTGTCAAACACACGGACAGCAGCAAATCACATGCCTCAAGGCACGCACCGTAACTGCCGTAGAAGGATGTGTGATGCCAAGTCCGCGTGAAAGCGAGCATCATAATAGAGCGCCGCCGTAACAAGTAATGGCGAACACTGATACGTTTCATACGCCAAGGCCTCCAAAATGAGCTACTGCTTCGACAACATGCAACTCGCCCATCCGAACCATTTCGCCATCCTGATACGCGAATCTGTGAAAATCTGTGATACCTTTTCAAACGAATACGGGCACTCACAATTTGCGCTTCAGAACAGCCGGCCTACTGACAGCTGCAGCAAGCCGGCCAATTATGTACACCAAGTACCGTATTTACCCGATTTTAACGCGCCCCCGATTCTAACGCGCACCCGATTTTCCTGGCAAAAAAGCCGAAAAAACTTGCACCTCCGATTGTAACGCGCACGGGACTTTGTGACCCAGACAAACGAATGCGAGAGAAACGGGCGATTTATTTCCCGAAGTAATCTCACTAATCTCGCTCCTCGTCGCTCTCCGCTGACCACAACATCTCGGCCTCGGTGCCTTCAAGCGCGTTCGCGATGCCACACTTCTGAACGAACGAGCACTATAGTTCAACCATGGTCGATGGGATCGTAGCCCACGCCTCGCACGCCCATCCCGAGAGCTTCTCCAGAGGTGCACGCTTCAGCCGACCGCTCGTTTTGAACGTGTGGGAGCTGCTGCTGCCATTGCTGTTATCAAGCGCGCAAGTGAAACGATTTGACGATTTGTGTGAACGCCGATAGAAAAGCATAGGCGCCTAGGCTTGATTCGTCCGAAAAATCGTTGCTGAAAGCTTTGGCGCCATCTTGAGATAGTGATGGCGATGGGTGGGACGAAATTTCCGCTGTTTCGGCAGTTTCGGTTTTGTATCCGATTCTAACGCGCATGCGATTTTTCGGCCTATTTTTTGGGGAAAAAAGTGCGCGTTAGAATCGGGTAAATACGGTACTACGGCACTAGATCATGGTGCTTCCTAATGCCTCCATCGCAGCGCTTAGCGGTAGATGAAGTGCAATCGCTTTGTTGGGACGGCGTTACCGACACTAATTCCAACACAAAACGCTGCGAGCCAGAAACATCATTCGTCGAGAATGCGCGTAACAGCCCCAATGAGTCATGGCAGTGAGAGTATCAGTGCAATATGGCGTCAGACGTCCATCCAAATCGTATTCTTAAATCAACAGGTCACTGGAGAGTTGACTTCACGGTGCCTTAATATAAAGGGGAGTAGCCACATATTCCCGAAGCTAAAGGCAGTCGTTCCATTAACTAGCAGTGGCTGTGCGTGCGAGTGGATATCGCCAGCAGCAATTACCACAGCGAGCGGCTACTGCGACGAATGCCAGCGAGTGATGCTCACCGCGGTAAGCCAGGCACATCGTGCAAGCGCGCGTTCACTCGCCACTCATAGTGGTGAGCGGGGCTCGCCGCGAGTGGAACTCGCACTCGCGAGTGGTGAGTGGGGTTCACCGCGAGTGGCTTTCGCACTCGCGAGTGCTGAGCGGGGCCCACCACGAGTGGAACTCCCACTCACGAGTGATGAGTTCCACTCGGCCGCGAGTGGCACTCGCACTCGCGAGTGCTGAGCGTGGTTCGCCGCGACTGAAACTCGCACTCGCGAGTGGTGAACGGGACTCACCGTGAGTGGCGCTCGCACTCACTCGCACTCGCACTCACCAGGTCAAAACGACGGTGAGGCTCGCTCACCACTCACTCGTGAGTGGTGGGGGGGGGGGGGGTGTGAGTGCACTCATGAGTGAGTTTGCCGACCTATGGAGCCTCCTCCATATCGGGGATTTTGAGAACAAAGAAGCGAGGCAATTATTGCTAATGTTAGCAGTTGAGTTCAGATTGGGTGATGCTAAATTCGTTTTTGTAAGCGCTGCAAGTGCACGGAAAGCTTTTTGTACTAATTTGATTAGTCGAGGGTGGCCGTAGCGCGCGTATCTAGCGCGGAGTTTGTTAGGCCTGTCTGCATGAGCGTTGCGTCAGGTGATAAGTGGCGGCCGCATAAAACTGATAGTTATCAGTTGAGGTGTTAGGGATGAGTTCTGGGGGAAAAGTGGACTTGCTTTTATATGCGCGTTCGCGCAGTGAAACTAAATGGGATGCCTCATTTAGCGTTGTTTAGCAACTGCAGATGATTGCGAAAAGCCCCTCGCATGGGCGCTCGCTCACGTGTTCTCTCTCTCACCATTGGTATTGAGGCTTACAAAGGTAGTTTTTTTTGGGACCCGTGACTTCTGTTCTTCGTTGTGACCAGATCTAACGCTTATGGGCATTAATTGCATTGTTCTCCAACAACAGAACACGTGCAGTTTCTGACGACTCGTATACCGTTACTTCGTCAAAACAAAGGGTACGTGCTGTACAGTAAAACTGATTTCGCCAAATTTTTGGTAGCTATTAAACGTGGGTGTTTTTTTTTTTCTTTTCGCGCTTGTGATTACTTTTCTGATGTGACGCAATGCCAGGCCAAGGCGTTGCAAGGAACAAAAAAAAACGGAACAGCAAAAATACGCGCGTGCTGCTTTTTCGCTGGGGCATTTCGGTGCTCTAATTCGTGTGCAGTCGTCGCTGTACAACGTGGAATCTCTCTGTCGTAATACATCGTCACCTTAGCGCGGTGAAATTAAAGCGGGGTGTTCATTCAAATTCCCGGTATCAGTGCGTATACCGTTCCCCATGAAAGGAAGAAAAAAAAGCTATGCCGAATCACATTTTATTCGACGTTACTTGGGCCATATTGTGAAATGTTTTTACCAGATTAAGGTTAGAAGTAATAGGCCATATGAGAGAGTTTTACGACCGGGTTACTACACCAATTTTAACGAGAACAGTGCCGTGTGGCTGCAGATGGAAATGATTTCCAGTCCCGGCTGTGTTATGAAACAGTCTTCCAGCCTGAAATGGTTTCCAGCCTGGACTGGAGCGAGGTGTCAGCCGGAACTGGAAATCGAAATTTCCAGGCTTGTCTCCAGCCAGAAATGACACGTCTACTGATTGGAAATCGCACCATTCCCAGCAGGAAAAATGCCCACTTCTGACTGGAAATCACCCTTTTCTTTCTGGAAATACCATTATGTCTAACCAGATTGGTGTAGCTGCACTCTAAAAACAGGCCTGCAGTAATCACGCTATCGCCCGCCCGCTTGTACAGTAACTACCGCTTCCTAGCCAAGTCAACTCTGACAAAAGCCTTATCCAAGTGTGCGGTTCGTTTGTTCCTCTGCTTGACACAAATCTATGCTGAGTTTACTCCCTAACCTTTGGATTTCCCTTGTTAACCTTACAGAATCAAACCTGCCAAACCCCAACCCCACGAGATTCCCTGAAAACAACAATCTCCAATTGATCAAGGTTAAAATTGTAGAAAATTTAGTGTGCTTTGGAATCAACTACCCACTGACATCAAAACTAATATTTCATTTCATTTATTTATCAAACGCGGCAAACACCTCTCGTTACCACACTTAACCATCAGCGCTAAGAATGCTGCCTAAAGTGATGCATATTGACTACGGTTGCCTTCTGTTTTGATCGTGTATATTGTCACTAATGTTTTCATGATACTTTGCGTTGTATAAACCTTTTTCTTTAAAGTACATTCATTGCATCGATTTCTATTTTTTCTCGCCTTATGTTCTTACTCACGCTGTTTAAGCTCATATATATATATAATATAATTTATTCTGATTTATTTACGCATTGTTTCTGCAGCCTGTAAAATTGTGCTTTCAATCGGCCTAATTTATGAATAGGAGCTCCCCTGACAGTTTTGTAAGCGTGGGACCTCCTCCTGCAATAAATGGTTCCGCATGACCCCTTTGGGCCCTGCAAAGGAAAGCAAGTGTAGCTGACTCTGCTGTACGCCAGCCAAAGTGGAACACCACCTGCGCGCATTCTATAAGCCCAAAAGAAGTCTCCCGCAAGCACGGTGGTGGCCATGCCTGCCGTCAGTAACGGGTAATAACAGCTACTACCAAGCCTGGCCGGGGCACCCTTTTCAATGACTGTACAGACATGAGCCAAACACTACTACCTCCTGCATTCAGAGCACACTGTCAAACCCGCGTTTCTTCATGGCAATCCATGCCAAAGTTTTGCTCCAGTATTTTTGCCGTGTTGTCTTAATCTTTCATTTTTAATTTCCTGTCCCATTTCCTTCTTCAGCAATAACAAGTGAACACTCACGCGTGACAAGCCAGAACTGCCTAGGTTATGCTTTTTTGTGTGTGTAGCTGCATTTTAGAAGCTCCCTACACATGCTACCGGAAAGATAGTCGGGTTCGGAAATATTGCATTCCATCAGCAGTCAGTTCTTCCTATTCGTGTTCAGTCCGCATTCGCGAATCTGACATTGGCACACCTTTAACTGAATGGGATTAAGGTGTGCCTCGCAGCCTTCGTCCTCAACGCTTGCCTTACGGAGAGCTTTTCACTGTGATCACGAGGACAACGAGCGCACAGGTAAACAAAGAAATGTCTGCTTGGATCGAGACATGCATTGCAGTAGTATTCTACGATGATGTGGGGAGAGGGGAGGGGAAGAGAGACGGAAAAGGAGGAGGTGAGGAAGGGTGAGAGACATACCTTTTGACGACGGTGAATTTTTTTACTTTTGGTGAATTTTGTAGGAGGCTGGAAAGTGGGAAGAAACGCACGTCATGGCAGCTTCAGTCATCACTGTTTCAGTTACTGCAGCGTATCAGCGCACGTAGTGTGCGCTACACTTCTTTCTCGCCCTGTGAAACTAACGAAAAATACTTAGCTGCAGCGCTGGCTTCAGCGTGAGTTATTCGGTGTCACCATGCGACGTATTCATGCCCGACGTCATTTCATGTTGCTTTTTCGTTGGCTAAGCTCTTTGAGGGCCCAGCTACAGTGCCATGGATCTGTTCGAAAAGTTTTGCTCCCAATTCCCATACACGCTATAGTTATCCGTCTCCTTTCTTCGGAAGCACAAGCCGTTCGGAAAAAGTATGTTGCTACCACGTTAGGGCTGCAAGTATGCAGTCAGAAAATATTTTAGACTCAGCGGAAAGCATAACGTTGCCCTAATAGTAATAGCACGGGAAATTTCTTGGCAACCACAAAGACTGTGTGCGCGTGCGTGTTTGAAGGCGCCAGAGCTGCACACCATCTCTGCGCTTCCATCTGAAAAGCAGCCGGTAATCACGCATGCCTCCTCGGGCGCAGCCGTGCAGACATCATTGTTTGCCGCACAAACAAAACTGCATTTAGGGCTAAGTGTGGTCAAGGTGCCAGAATGTCAAAAAGAACCGACTCGAGACATGCTTGCAAGCGAGAGGAGGCCGACAGGGACTCACCGTGGCTACCTCATTAAAGCCAATGCTTGATGGCCTGGTAACCCTGCTTGGCCATGGACGTCACTTTGAATAGTGACTCTAAGGCGTCGCGGACGGCGTCGCCACCGGGCTGCCCCAGTGGCGGCTGCTGGGCCGCGGGCGGCGGTGAAGGCGGCGGAGGCGGCCCGTTCTCTTTCCGAACGATATCAGCGGCCCGTGCACTACCTCCATTTCTCAGTAGCTCGATAATTTGGCGAAGCAGGTCCAGGATGCGCTCGATTTGGTAGTCCCGGACGAGGCGGACGACCGGCTTCTGGTAAGGCGCGGACGTGCGCCGTGCTGCGCGCCTACAGTGCGCCCTGCAGCACGGACACAAGCAGCGGCAGCGGCGCCAGGGAGGCATCTGCGGGTGTTAAACGAACAGAATTAAAGGCCAACTGCACCCAAAATTTAGACCTCTTAAAAACCATATTTTCGTATAGACTTCTTAAAAAGAAAGCAGCATGCAAAATCCAACAGCTGAAATACGCGCGTGGACGCCGAAAAGCGGCCTGAAAAATCGGCGGTTTCGAAACCGAAACCGAGAAGAGCGCGGCCATGGCAGTGACGTTGCGGCCGTCCAGCCAGCGGCCCATGGGAGCGGCCGGACGGTTACCAGCTAGACAGAAAATGGACCTCTCCCTGTGTATGTAAACACCGTGACGTCACGAAGCGCACGTGCGCGACGGGTGAGGCCTTCTGGTGGCCGCAAAATGCGGCGTCGGTTGGCAGAACGCGCCTGCGTCGACGGCCCGGCCTGGCCGCGCGGCGCCCGAAAGGAATGATGTGCCGTTTGTTCGGCCCGTCGCTGGCCGCCTAATGTACATTGCAGGTGGGAGGTCAGCCATCCTAGCTGCGGCCGTCGCACCTCCACGTAGCTTTCTGCACCTACAACCTTCGCAACACTTTCGTGTACCGTACGGTCAACTGACGGGTGCGCGACAGAACAGCCTAAACGAGTCATTCCGGAGGTTGGTGCTGTTCTTACGGGTTCCAAAAATGTGTTTTAAATGCACAGCATTTCTTTAACTCACGATGTCACCCGGCATTGGCGTGCCTCGGTATCTGCAACAGCCGTTCCAGGTGCGCCCTCTCCCCCACTGCTCCTCGCCGGCTCTACCCTGCTCCTCGCGTTTCGCACTGGATCTCACCCCCACTGCTCTCTGCGCATACGCTGCGTTGCTATGGCAACGGAGGCGCGTCGCTTGCGTCGTCTGCTTCCTCTCCGCCGCGGCTGCGCTCCGCGGCGCCGAAGTCAAACGGGAGCGCGCGGCCTCGTCCGCAACAGCCGTTCCAGGTGCGCCCTCTCCCCCACTCCTCCTCGCCTGCTCTCCGCTGCTCCTGGCGTGTTCTCTGCGTGCTCGGATCGCGTTCAGCGACAGGTGGGGCGCGCATGCGTCGTAGTTTGGCGCGGGAGCAACGACAGTTGTGGCGTGATCGTGACGTAGTCATGACGTGGTCGTGGAGCGGTCGTGCCGTGGTGGGGCGGTTCTCGGCGTTCGCTCTCGCTGTCAATTTCTTTCAAACCAGATAATAAATGATGTTACGTGACCACTTAATTACGACTCCTCATTAATCGAGGTCATGCGGTGCCTCAGGCAGCGTATACGCTCCCTGTTCTCGGTCTCTTTGCGCCACCCGGAGGCAGCGGCGTACGCACGATTTCATGTTGCGGGGAAAAAGGAAAGGTAAGTCATGAAAGGATTAGAAAGTAAAATAAGCAGCAATGGAACCAAAATATAAAGAGCAAAAGCCAAAAACTAGTAAAATAAAAATATCGCGATGATGTCGCGTTCTAAGCAAGTGACCGATTATTTTGTTACCTTTTCCCCAGCAAAATCACGAAACGTTTCATGGTCATTGTGAGAGTAACGTAGCAGCCACTCATAGTGAGAGCGTTATAGCTTGCGACAGGGGCACTGAAATATTTATCCGTAGTCATTATTTCATGATAGTTAAAGTTAGGGTCCTTGCACGCCCGCTGTATACGCCAGCGGCGGGAGGCCGCAAGAGAAGAATACATTTTCTGAGTACGCCTTCGCTTAGGGCAAACAGATTTTTCCAGTTTTTTCGAGACTCTTGAGCAGCCCATCTCGCGGCGAAGGCACGATGCTACATGTGAGCACGGCAAGCACCCCTGTCTCGCAGCATCCTCAAGGCATTATATAATAGATCAAGGTAAAAATTTATTGCACTTACAAGCAATAAATTTCGTTCACCTTGACAGATCCCCCCATACGACCAAACTTGTCGTGGTCGATCTGGCGCCGGCAGGCGGTTATCGCGGATCGCTCGCCGAAACATTTATTTCGCGTCGCCTAAGCAGGTAACGCGTTCATTGTCTTTTTAATACAGTACTCTACCTGGTCAAAACATGACAATATTTCGCAGCAAGAAACCTCCCCCCTCCCTTGCACTATTTCACTGGACCAAATTTCTGCTCGTGCTGCGTGATAGCAGATGGTTGACAAACAGCATCGTTTTATGGCACTAATCCGCGTGGACTGCCAGTAGGGGCGGTATGATTGTGCTTTGAAGAACAGCCGAAGTTCCAGAATAGGAAATGTCATGAGTAAGAGCAGAGCATGTCGCTGCTTTGGCTGCCAGCCTCTTCGGTGCATTGCGCGCATCCAAAATACCCGCCGAATTTACCTCTTTGGAGACGCGGAAGTGTTTGATGTCCCTGATTTTGCTCGGACGATTTGCGTAGCCGAGAGCACAGCAGCCCACCGGCATCAGAAAAGCCAACACATAAACAAAAATTTTACTTTGCGCGCGTCCAATGCAGCCTCACTGCATACGCGCTGCGCGCCTTCCCGAATGTTTTGCCAACCACCCTTCCCGGCCACGCCCAGCACGTGCGCTCGCTGTGACGTCACGGCCGCCGCGTGACGTACCCCGGGAGAGGTCCAAGCTCTACGCGCGCACGGGGCAGTAGCAAGTATTCTAGTTCACTATAGCAGTAGAGCGTGCGCAGCAGAGCTCGACCGGTTCTCCAGCGGGAGCGGTTTTTAGATACCACGCATCTCATTCACCCGCCTTGTCCCTCCATCCGGCGTCGTTGTTATCGGCGTCCGCCCCTCCCCCATTCTCCTCGCCGCGCCAGCTTCGCTCTCCGCCGCTCACCCCCTCTCCTCTCCGATAGCGAACACTCTCTCGCGAGGGGCATTGGATTGGATTCGATTGGATTGGATTGGATTAAAGTGGATTGTGTTGGATTGCGTTGCGTCATAGCCGCGGCAGACGCACTGGCGCCGGCGCGTCCCCTCACCGTTATGCGCGCTATAAAACGCGGTGCCTGCGCCGCTTCGCTCAATCGTTCCAGCGCCGTTCCTCCGCTGTCCAACGCTGCAACGTGAACCCCCTATGCGTCGCATCTACACAGGGGTTCCCACGAGGGGAGGTGGTAGTTTTTTCGCACTTGATCTCACCCCAGTGCTCTTTGCGCATGCGCCCCGTTGCTATAGCACCGGAGGCGCGTCGTCTGCTTCCTGGTCACTGCTGCAACCGCGCGCCGTGGCGACGAAGTCAAACGGGAGGGCGCTTCACGCCACTCGTGAAACGCGCCGTAGGCAGCGAGAAATGTGGCCGCCGCATATCCGACCGCAATTAAATAACTTCGGACGTGCAGCGCCAGGCACTTGGCTCATCTGGCTCAGCCTAGCGACGAGCAGCTGATCTGACGATTTGTGTCGAATTTAGATTGCGCAGGCCAATCGCCGTAAGCGTGGTCACTCATCGCGATGGTCGCTTGATACCATGACCCCTGTGGAACGATTGACGCCCTTGAGTCGCTCGCTTCAGAAACCGACTCCACTAAGCAAGCGCGATATTGTTTATGGAAATGATGTACTTTGACTTATTCTGATATGTGCTTCCTGCTTTGTCGGAAACGATGCTGGTCTCGTGTTGCTTAGTCTTTTTTTGTTGGTTTTTTTGTTGCCCCTCCTGCCTGAGGATAAATAGTGGCCTGCTGTACAAAGAAACAAACAAACAAATAAAATAAAAGTATAGGCAGAGTCTCGTGCCACACGCGTGGCACGAGACACGCCCCCCTCGCAGTTGCTGCTGCCACGCGCGACGTCATGGTGACGTCATACCAATAATATTTGTCCATATTTTGTTTAGTGTAGAACCAAATACACATTTTTTTTATTTGCAGCACAAATTAATGCGCTATTCAACTGCTAGAACTTTTCTAAACAAACAATTTTTGTTCTTGCGGGAGCAGCCGGCGCTGCTGCTGCTGCAGCCGTATCGCGTACATGGAGTCGCGCATCCGAAATCGGGATGAAGCCCCGATTTTCTCGGGCCGACAACGTAGATAAACCGGAGTTCATATTATTAGAAGCCCTATCTGAAAACATGAGTAAGTTGCTAGTGATTAAGTATTGCGTGGGGACCCAGGCAGCCTTTCCAGACGGCAGCAAAATAGCCGCTCTCGAATAATGTTGACCTGTGGCCGCTTGGTTATGCTTGGTGTATGCCGATGGTACCTGCGTACAGTTTCAGCGTACGTGAGACGACATCGCACAACCGACTGGACCCGTTCGAAAAAGCTACGTTCCACACAAGAAAAGACCGTCCGAGCGTAATTCTGTGAACTTTCCGACGCATGTCGGCGCGGCGGCGTCTGCTATCAACACTTTGCACCACGGCAAGTTCAGAATGCCTAATTGGGTTACCTGAAATCGCGGTGTGTTCTCGAAATGAAGACAACTTAGCAGCGCCAAAAGATAATCGGAATGTACAGTGCTGAGGACGCAGGGTAGTGGCGGCAACTGTTTACTAGGCACATGTGCGCATTACAATTACCAACAATTGCGCCAGGAATAGGAAAAATCATCTTTGGTGTCCCACACATGTACCGCGTACGTACCACTACAGTAGATGTCCTCTCAATAAATATTAGCTGCTAACAAATCTTGAAGTTCTTATTTTCGAGTAGACAAAATTGTAGCTTAAAATGTTTTACACCCACAATACGTTTTGTTAACAGAAAAGTCTTGTGACTATGCGCCACAAGCATCATAATTGCGTGATATTCAGCGCCCTAAAAGATTTCCTAGTAGAAACGAAAGATTTCCTAGTAGAATACATGATTCTACGTAGAATACTATTCTAGTAGAATACATGATTCCAAATAGGAACAAACATTCTCAAATTGAAGCGCTCCCCCAAAGCACATTTCCCTTCAAAACATGCTCTTGGCCGAGTTGGTTTATGGTATTGACGAAATAATAAAAAAAGATTGCTACAAAAACAACGTACGAAACGAAAGGACGACATGTACGCCTGTCTCGTTCGTTTTTCTCGTCGGTTGTTTTTGTAGCGCTCATTGCGTTGCAGCGCCTTCCTCCTGTCTTTTACCCGCACATCACAAGTGTATTGCAGCAAAGCCCGTTGCCTGCAACGGCGGCCTGCTACAATCCTGTCCGTGCAAGCATGACACAAAGCCGCCGAGTGAGCTGACATCAGCGTGCAATCGGTAGACACAGTGAACTCGACCACATCTTATTTCCGCCATTATCCTGTACCGCGTCACCGCGTTTCACAGCTATAACAATCCGAATGTCGTACGCCCCACTTGACGCGTGATGCACACAATCATTTCCATATCACCAATTCGCTACACCACAGCACAGCATATCTTCGTGTGGTTAACTCTGTGGCGCTTTGATACACGTTGTTGCTGATGGCAACATGGCTTGTACCACACTTGTAGGATATGGAGCGCACAACTAGCGGTGACAAACTTCTGATCGGTGTCATCTTGTCGCCATTTCGCCGGCGAGGGCTCAGCACGCAGGCTCCCCCATGAGCTCGCTCAGGGAAGCAGACAACTCGAAGACGAGTGTTAACAGTTCGACGCTGCACTCATATAGTTCTTTAGTTATATTGTAAGAAACTATATGGCTGCACTTACTCTAAGTTAGCGGTCACAACAACGTATCACGCGAATAGCATCTACGTTGAGAGAAACCATCTCAGACACCAAAGGCCGAAGCGATCGTTCCACAAAAACAAACGCACAAAGATATATCGGGTGAAGTTATAAATGAAGAGACGAAAAGGACTTTGCCGCATGACTTTGAACAGTGACGTCACGACCCTTAGTTGTTGTTGTCCGGATAGAGCGCCCCCTCGGTACATACGGTTGGCTGCATCTAGTTTTTTGTGGTATTCGTGAGGCACTCGCAGCGATACTGCCTGATCGCCAATCGCCGAACTTGCAGATGAGCCCCATGTTGCTGTTAGTACCAGTTATGTAACCGGATCGCATTTATTTAATCCAAAAGAAGCTATCGTACATGGCGACCTCGGCGACACAAGCCACGGCGGTTGGGTCGGTACCGTGATTCGCTTGCGGCTTCAGCTGTCAGAACCGCGCGGACTTCACTTGTTGCAACCTTATCTTTTTCAAATGATCTCAAATTTACAATCTGTTTTTTTTTTCTCTCTCTCTCTCTAGTAGGCGCGAGCCAAGCATGCGTCTGTCAAACTCGTTCAAAGCGGCCATCCGCTTTGGAACTACGGACACGGTACCTCTGTGTACCGTCCTGCCAAGTTGCTCCGGTTTACGGTAGGGTTCTGCGCATGCGCGGTGGCGTCCGGATGGTAGACGGTGCCGTACCGGAACCGTTTTTCCGATCTGCTATAACTCTCTAGTTTCAGCATGGCGGCAAGCGGAGGCTCACGCTACGGCGGCGGGTTACCGCACCAAACTGCGCTTGCGCGCGGGGAAGGCGAGGAGCTCGCCTTTGAGCGGAACGAATGCGCGGGCATGGCGAGGGCCGGCCCGCGGAACTAATCCACTTTACCGAAACGAGTCCGCGAGTGCGCAGTCCAGTCCCGGAACCCGCTGGCGTACCCTTAGCAGACGCTACCCGCTATGGTAAATCTCTCCGCGAAGACGTCGTCGCCGCCGCCCACCGAGCAAGGCCAGCTTACGTCGCTTACCTTCGACCCAACCAGGGCTTCCCCGTCTCCACGACCAGAAACGTCACGTGGGCAGCACAACGGCCTCCGGCTCTGAGGGGAGGACACAGCCCTGTGGAGACCGAAGACGACAACGAATGCGAGAGCTGCAACAGTGTTCTAGTTCACTGTAGCGCAAGTGCGGCTTCGGCGCAAGCTCCCCGAAATAGTTAAGGCGCGTGGTATGAAGAGCTTTCCGGGAGGTGGGGCGGCTTACCTGCTCCTAGACGCCTTTGGCGATCCCGTAGGTCTGCGGCGGGACCTGCCACGGGGTCCCGTAGGTCTGCCTCCCCGTTGCCTGGCACCCTACCTCCAGGGCCGCCCGTTCGCTTCGCGAGCGTTCGCGTGGCTGATTGGTTGGTACCAAAAAAATTGGGCCCATCTCACCACGAGGGGGGACTCGAGTAAATGCGGCGCGTAGGGGGTGGGTGTATTGCGTTAACGTTAGTGTTTGGGGGGTTGTGGTGGGGTGGTAGTGAGTGTGTTAACTATTATTGCTTATTACTATTAATTATTATTATTTCTTTCATATATTAATTATTACTTTCGTGATTTTGCGACTCGAGTCCCCCCACGTGGAGAGATGGGCCCAATTTTTTTTTTTGTGACGCAAGAAGTGAAGGCAAGGAGTAGGTTGTTGTAAGTCGTTATTTATTTATTTGTTGCTCTTGTCGTTGTATTGGACGCTGAGAACGACGGCTTTGTGGTCGCTAAAGTGTACTGTTAAGGGGTCTTTAAGCAGTGGTCGTGCGTTGCAGCAACTGGTGAAGACGAGATCGATGCAACTGTTCCCGTGTATCAGCAGCACCTTGACGTAGTTTGAATGAGTCAAGGATATAAGGCGCGTTCGTACCCTTTGATTCTGTGTCGCTTTTGTGGCGCAGTGGGAAGAGCACCATGTACCTCGCGTTGCGCCCACAGGGTCGTGGGATCTAAACCAGGCGCCGATAACTATTATTTTTTTTATAGTGTAGGGGGAGGGGTGCGGACGGACAACAACGCTGCACCTGTTGTTGAGAGCGAGGAGGGTACGGGGGAGAGACGTGCACCTGCGACTCGCCGCGACGCGCATGCGCAGTGAGCGTGTGGACGCCGCCGCCGACGGTCGAGGGACATCGTGCGACTAAGAAACGCTCCGCGTTTAAAAAATGGCTCGTACCCACTCAGGGGGATTGGCCAGGAAATGGGCGCTAACTGAGAGAACAGGAAAAACTGGAATTTGGATAAAAAGAAGTAAAGTGAATAAATACAGGACAAAGGTTAGTATAAACGGAATAAAAAGATAATAAGTAAACTGGCAGAAAATGAGGTGCGATAGCAGATAGAGCTCACCAACTACAAAATCAACACAAATGAATAAGGAAAGGATAGGCCGAAAGACAATCGTGGAAAGTACGTAAAAAAATAGAGAAAGAAGATTCGGCAGGGAAGGAGAGGCAGTGAGCGGGGTGGCAGCATGGAGGAAAGAAAAGTTTAGGAGGGAGCATCACGTGACTATCGTGAAGCCTAGTCATAAAAAATAAAAAGGAAATACTGATGGGAGATGCCCTGCCTCACGTGATAGGCAAGCGGTAGTTCTTTGCGCCTCACGCGGCCGCCCGCCTGCCCGCGCTATGCTGCGTCGTTCCGTCGTTCCGTTTGGTTGCCGGGCCGTCCGGGTATTCGGGTTTCGGCGACGAGTCCTCGTCCAGGCGTTGCGCGCAGCGCTGCCTGCAACCCTAAACGCGCAGCGGGCTGATCGTGCAGGCAAAGTGTTCGGTCGGGAGAGACAGAAGACATCTTTATTTATTGAGCTCTGGGATCCGTCGAAGTGCGCCGCAGTCGAAGTGTCGTGCTCCGCCCCACTGCAAAAGTGGAGATGTCAGAGTACGACATCCGTGCCTCACATTTTATTTCACAAAACACACCTCACTCCCTTGGCTCTGGTCATTTTATCTTTTCACCTCCCAGGCGTAATTTAGCGTTCGTTACCCATATACCTATCGCACGGGTTGAGCAGTACTCGGACAACCAGCCCGCGTTCTGCCTGCGACGCGAGGCGGAGAATGATTTGTTCTTCCCGCACCCAACATCAGTGGTTCTCCACCTCTTGTTTTCTAATGCACTGGCACGTACAACGTACCACCATGCCGGAGCGGCGGATACGGCGAATGTATGCAAATGCGCACGCGAGCGAAACCAAAGCTTTTCGCACCACCTCTCAGCTGATGTGACACTCGTTACAGCGCTATGATGTAAAGGGAAAGTGGCGCGATAACTCCCAGCAAAATTCGAAACGCAATCGTCAAAGCACACCTGGCAAACACCACGCACCCGTAGGCCGCTCCGTGCTTGTGAATGTTTACAGCGGCGCGTTCGAGCAAATCCGGTCGTGGTTCCAGCGGTAAGCGTCAAATTCGGCTCGCAGCTCGTGAAGGTGCACCCTGAGCATGGGATCTACGTATCGTGTCGCTTTGAACAGCGACAGTACTTCCACGATACGCGGGTGGGAGCGCAACACTGGCGAAAAATCTCGTACGGCGCCTTCGGCAACGCCACTCGCCTCCACCTCCACCGGCAGCCAGCCGGAGCCACTAAATGCTACCGCGGGCCTGAGAGTGGTGCATTTTCCATAATGCATTGCGCGGGAGGAGCCGGAGGAGAGGAGAATGCGGCGTCAGAGGAGGTTGGCTTGCCAAAGCTGTGCCGCCTGACGTCATGCTCCCTCCTAATATTTTTCTTCCTCCATGGGTGTCAGAGGATGCAGGCGCAGACATGTTTTTAAGAGCAGCCCGCCATCTTGAATTAGCGGCTAGCACGGTAGACGGCGTGATTCAAAGATGAATGAATGTACAGCGCGGCAAAGATCCCCGCGGCAAAAACCCAGTACTTGCGCCCCGAATGATAATATTAGAGGAACAGTGATTGTTTGGGCCAATTGATTAAATGGGTTTGCCAGATATCTTTTTCCTATGGAGGCGAACCGTCGGCAGAAGAGGATAAAATGTTCTATAGTCTCTAATTCATTGCAAAATACACAAAGGGGTGAAGGGGCCAGATCACAGCGGTGCAAATAATAATTTAAATTTGGTACGCCACAGCGAAAGTTAGTTAGGCTAACTTCGCATTCGCGTGATTGGCTAATCCGGCACTTCCAGAAGAACCGGAGGTGCTCGAACTCTGAACCTACGCACGCAGTTTCAGCCATGCTTTTTAGGAGCTGTGGCGTCGCGCGGTACGTGCCACGCGGCCGTCAGTCTTCTCCTTCTTTTTCTCCATTTGGTAATGGCACGCACCCACGGAGGGGGTATTTTGGCCAAGGCTTGAAGTTTGCCTAACAATTACAAAAGTGTTTTTTAGAATTGCAAATTAATGATAGAAAACGACACTCCTTAGGGGCGGGGCCAGATAAATGATTGTACGAATCAGCTAGCATATAAGTCTTAGGTAGCCGTGATGAATTCGTGAAGGAAGACGTAAATTTCTTTGCTCCCTTTGCCACGGTGGCTAGCACCGAATGAAAGAACTGAAATTTTCAGTTCATCTCTAAGGCGTTCGAATGGGACAGCAAGGTAACGTTTCCTTTGATCTGTGAAACAGCTACATTCAAAGAAATAGTGATTTGGGCTTGTTGCAAAACAAGCACGCGTCTGTTAACGCCAATCCTGACCTGCTCAAATATAGGTTTGATTTTGTAAGACAGCAGCTCATGGCTGTGAGGGCTGTGAGTGCCACTTCACACTGGCGGGAAACAGAGAACGATGAAATCTATGTACATTTTAAGTGAGCATACTCTGGTTTTTGATGATACCGTTGGACCACCCCCTGAGTAAGAAATATCTACGAAGACGTGCCACAGTTATAGCTGTGAGATTTGGACATACGTTTAGAACAGGGCCACCTAAGGCAAAACCTGCTGAGCCCACTCTCCCATTGAGCAGAATACCTCTATGTCCAGGCACACATACAACACGTACATTAATACAGTCAAACCCGTTTATAGCGAATTTCAATATGCAGCGCGATTAGTTCGATATATCCAATAGTTCGATATAGCCGAACCCGCCTATTACGAACTTATCGTTACAACTTCGCAATCCGCGGTAGCCCCCCTCCGCCTCCTCAACTCCACCATCCCCGCATGCAAAAACGAACACAGTAAAGTAGCCATTACAATACCCAAAATAATCCATTTATTACAAGCATTAGAGCTACTTTCCGCCCAAACTGCCCACTTTGCAAAGAAAAAAGCGGTGATTTTTGTTTTCACTTTCGTTTTGGCGGCTTCAACTAGCATAGCATTCTCTACACGAAACATTATTTCCACCAGTTCGAGTCCGCCTGCTCCAAAATCTAAGAAGCATTGGCGGAGCATATTGACTGCCGAAAGCGCTTCATTACAAGCATCGGACGGCTTTCACTGGCGACATCATCGGGAATGTGGGGGAGCTCTTCCCACAGTTCACCGATGCTGCTGTCTTGGTCCGGAGTCGCTGACTGCGCGGGTTCCGTCGTGAGTCCCGCTCGTCGGAAACAGGTACGGAAAGTGTCGGGTGTCATGTCGCTCCGTGCGAGGTGCAATGTCTAAGTCGCAACTCTTGCTCCGTTGTCGCGGCCAATCCAAATCTCAATCACCGCTCCGAGACCATGCATTTCGGCGGCCATTCTAGGCGCGCAGAGTTCGATATATCGAATGTGAACTTCGTTATAAGGAATATGTTTCCCATGTATTTCCGTAACTGAAATGTTTTTGTTCGATATATAGCATATTTCGCTCTATCCGGGTTCGTTATAGCCGGGTTTGACTGTATACGATGTGCTTTGGAAAAAGTGGCCAGATGTTTTTAGATGGATATAACGTTAACATTTGACAAAGGAAGTGCAAAGGGGTAGGGACTCAGTTATAAAAATTACATGCGATACAGAGCTTGGAGTTCTTTTTATGGCCAGAGCCATGGCTAGTAGTTCTGCCTCAAGTATTGGAGTGTAATCAGCCAACCTAAAAGAAAAACCCCAATTTAAATCAAAAGAACAAATTCCAACTGCTGCTTTATATTCATATTGCGAGCCATCAGTGGCAATAACCACATGACGTGGATAATGAGCAACGTTCTCTTCTAATATGCCTTGTAGGATACTCCCAGGAAGCTTGGGATTCTTGGGGAATATGTTGTCGGCATGAACCGGCATCCCCTGCAGATAAGGTTCAATGGAAAAGAAGTCAACGCCAATAGAGGAAGGAATTGAATTGGCAAACAGGATCTGAGGGCGTCTAATTCTAGGCCTTGGCGTCGTCAAGAATGTCAGGGGGGGTTGTAAAAATGTGGCCTGCTCTCTACCAAATGGCCAGCCTGTCATCCTCAGGTATGTTTTTACTATAGTGAACTAGAATACTTATTCTAGTTCACTGTAATCTCCACTATGCGATCTCTATGACGCTACCACGGCCTCCTGTATTTTTTCAAGGAGAGTTGACTTACTGACTTTACGACTCTATCGACAGGCGGCGTTGTTAGAGGTGACTTCCATATTTGGCACGTAGCGATATGGCGAGCGTAGAGGTGAGTGTCGGAACATTTCTGTTTTTGCTGCCTAATCGAAAAACATCCGTGTTCTACGTGATCCGTCATCCAGGTTCTGTCCCACATTTAGTGTACGCCGCCTTGGAAGTGTTCAGCCTGCGTTTATTCATTAACAACCGAGCCGATAGCGGGTGCCGATGCTGGTTGTCGCCAACCAGCGTTTCGAAGCTTGATTGCTCCTCCATATCGGGGATTTTGAGAACAAAGAACCGAGGCAATTATTGCTAATGTTAGCAGTTAAGTTCAGGTTGGGTGATGATAAGTTCGATTTTGTAAGCGCTGCAAGTGCGCGGAAAGCTTTTTGTATTAATTTGATTAGTCGAGGGTGGCCGTAGCGAGCGTATCTAGCACGGAGTTTGTTAGGCCTATCTGCATGAGAGTTGCGTTAGGTGATAAGGGGCGGCCGCGGAAAATTGATAGTTATCAGGTGGGGTGATAGGGATGAGTTCTGGGTTCCAGAAACACTCGCGCCGAAAGAGAAAAGCCTGCAGAGCAGACGCCGCGGCATTCGATTCGACGACACTTGCCTGCGCAAGTCACTTTGTTGACCGATGCTTCGCCGCCTCTGTATTCTTTTGAGTTGTTAGGGGAGCACAAGTTCGCTCCAATAAACTTGTTTCTCCTTCAAGACCACTTCTTCGTCCTTGGCTTCGTGACAATATTTATAAACCTGCATAATCAATTGTAGCCGCATTGTGCTGCTTATAAGCTGAACAATGCAGCCAAATAAATATAATCTTCACTAATTACCAGCTACATGTGCTACCAAATGAGCCTTTTTTGCGCTTAAAAGTGACTCACTTCATCACATTCCTATGAAATTTATCTAACGACCTACCTACCTAAATTACCTAAGGACCTACTTACCTAATTTCTCTAACCAGCGTGCTCCAACAGAAAAAGCTTTACAGATCCACAAAATGTCCTGGTTTGCCTATTTTAGGAATGTATCACTTCTGTGCAGAAATAAACTCACCTGCTATGCGCCCTCTAGTGCAAACTGCTCAGTCAAGTATAATTTATTTCTCTTTAATTTTTATTTCATTACAGGAAGGATGTATGATTAAACCAAGGAAACTAGTCCGTTAGGACCGTTTTTGTGGATCTGTAAAGCCTTCCATATTGACGCACGATGGTATTTAAGCCCGTGGGTCACAAATTTACTATAGCAAGTCCTATGGGAACGTGATCGGGGTAACGTATGTGATCCTACTTAAAACGAAAGCCTGCACCAGCTTATTAGGTTATGCTCTTTCATTCCGTGGTGCCTGTTTGCGATGCGCGAGATGAGCCGAATTGTTGGATGGACGCTTTTTCCCAGCGCGCGTATGGTTTCTATGTTGTGCCCATTGGCCTGAATTCTGAGGCCCAGAACCGTGGTACTCTGAACTGTAGGGATACGCTGAGTACCACCTGCAAAAAGGTGAATTGGAGTGGCGGAGTCGGTTTTGCGCCCTCTGCTGGTCGGGCGGTATATTAGCAGCTCTGATTTTTGTGGGGAGCAACTGAAGTCTCTCGGTCCTACATACCCCTCTACAGCCTCGATCGCCCGTTGTAGAGTGTCCTGTACATGCCCGTCGCTACCCCCGGGCACCCAGAGCGTGACATCACCGGCGCACAGGCTGTGATATAGTCCCTCTATGTCGTTTAGGATTTCTGGAAGACCCATCATGGCCACGTTGAAAAGGAAGGGCGAGAGGGCAGACCCCTGAGGCGTACCTCTGCTCCCGAGCTCCAAAGTCTAGCCGCACAAACAAGCCCTCTGTATACCTGTAACTGCATCGAACGAACGCTTTGAAGCGCTCGGCCTCCATAACAACCTTAGTGAACTCACAGAAGCCCAGCTAACCGCCCAAAAGGAACGGATTTCTAGGAGTCATACAGGGAGTAAAATACTAGATTCTCTTAACATAAACCACAGAGGTGCGCAAGGCGCGAAAGTCGAAATACCAGCGGAGATAGGGACCCACATACATATCCCTCCACTCCCTAAGAACATGCATCCGGTACATAACGAGGAGTGACGACAGGCCCGAACCAGGGCTCTGCACAAAAGATACGCGAAATCCGAGGACTGATGTACGTGGACGCCGCCAAATATACCAGCCGCGACGCTGTGGCCTAGCTTAGCGGTAGTGAATCGACAGGCGATTGGATCGCCTCCGGCTCGGTCTGGGCGACGGACCCGGAGGTTGGCGAGGAGGGGGCCATTGCACTGGCAATGGTCGCGTCCTCCAAGACCAAAGTTATAGTAAGCGACTCCAAGTCGGCCATACTAAATTACGCGAGGGGCTGCATCTCACCCGAGGCGTTTCGTATTCTAAAATCCGGCTTTCCTATGGAGCGAGACGGCAGAATACAACTGATTTGGGCACCGGCCCACTCTGGCCTGGCCGGGAATGAGTGTGTGCATGACGCGGCTCGAGATTTCGTTGACCGAGCCGATGCCGAAACTCCTGACACAGACGCGCACTCGATACGACGCTCAGGAAGGGACAGGCTGGTGTTCTCAGAGACATAGTTGACCACTATAGAGTGGAAAGGGCCAAATACCCAGCCCCAGACAAGAC
Source organism: Haemaphysalis longicornis (assembly GCF_048455015.1). Taxonomy (NCBI): domain Eukaryota; kingdom Metazoa; phylum Arthropoda; class Arachnida; order Ixodida; family Ixodidae; genus Haemaphysalis; species Haemaphysalis longicornis. The sequence goes on from NW_027526445.1 coordinate 190,868,440, forward strand.
ACTGAGAAAATGGCAGTCAGTAGCGTGGCGACGGCTGCAGACAGATTGTTTCCACAATCCAGTGGCTTACAGCCGATGTTACCCAGGGCTCTATTCAAATAAATGTAAGGCGCGCGGTGACAGGGCTGACCTACATCACATGGTATGGTCTTGCCCTGTCCGGAGAAATGACCCCCAAAGCAGTAAGGCAGGGCAGCCTGCACTCAGCATAAGTTCGAAGGAGCAGTGGGAGACCGCGCTACTCAGCTCCGACCCGGGTATCCAGACCCGGATCATCCAGATGGCCATGACCGCCGCCAGAAACCAAGGGCTCCTGACCGACGGCTAAGCGACAAATCTGGGCAAATAAAATGTTGTTCAATCAATCAATCAATAACTCAATAATGTTCGAAAATACATATGCAAATTAAACTTATACAAATACTTGTGTTAAAGGGTTTTCAACTTTTCAATAAGTGAATAAACGTTTCAGCAGTTACAGTAGCTGCTAGGTTTGCAGGTCACGTGACGGGGACACATATTGTAGTGTCAAGTTTCGACACTACGAACCGCCACCTTTCCGATTTCAGAAAGTTTGATGCCAAATTAAAATTATTTCCGCTAATTTGTTTATAAATTGCTTCTGGTTACCGGGCTATATAAAACGCTGGCTTTCATACGAGCTAGAGAACATATACGCGACAAAAATCGGTTGTCCGTCCCTTTAAACCTCCCGCCAGCTCAACGGACATGTCATCAGTTAGGGCATGAAACTTATATCGGCGCGTGCATGCCCCCCGCCCCCCCCCCCCCCGCCCCCTGCCGCCCCTTCCCTCCACTCCCACATCATGCCTGATAAACGGGCAACCAGTTAAAGGGGCCCTGAAAGGCATTTTGAGCACACTAAATGAACTAGCGCAATCGCTAGATTGGGTCGCCAACGTCACCTGTGCCAAGTATTACTCTTTTACGCGCAGCGGAAAGCTCACACTTTTGTTGCAAAGTTTGTCGCTTTTTTCTCACCCTTTCCTTCGTGTTTTTGGACGCCGCCATCTTCACATGTCTACATCATCGATTCCCAGATGTTCGTCATGAGCTAGACATCCTGCTATTGGGCGGCTTTTTCACGCACTTCCGGCAAAGAGATGAGTCGTCTGCTCAGCGTCGGCTCGCCGGCTGATCTGCCAGCGGAGTGCCGGAGTGCTTTGACATTTTACGACAAACGAAACAAGAGTAAACAAACGCTTAACCGTTTGTATTGAATGCAACACGGCCATAACACGACGTGGATTTTATCTTACGTGAGTACGTACCATAAAGAAAGTCCCGTAGCACTTCTTTGGTGCAATCGCAGAGAACGTCCTGAGCCGAATGCCCGGGTTTGACGCGTACATTTTATTCAACTTCAAAACAATCCAGAGATGCGTTTCGAACGAACGCAACGTCACAACATGCGTTGCAAGTCTGAACCGCGATTGACAGACGATGAGTTGCCTCCTCCTGCCCGTCGTAAATTCGGCACTCACCTCACACCCGGTTTGCGGGGACGAGCAGCAAGTCACAACTCTGGCGCGCAAGCGAGAAGGCTTTTAGCCAGGCACACTGCACATACCCCATGCGAGGTTGAGTGGTACGTCGTTCGAGAAAGATAATCCAGACCATGGGGAGCACTATCCACCCGCAGAAGTACAATGTCGCATTTTATCGCGAAACGAACGCATCCACAACACACAGGAGGCGATGCACACACACACACACAGCTTCGGTCGCTGCATTGGCTTAGCTGCAAGCTTCGTTCGGACAATCAGCGATGCTACGACGATACAGAGCTGCGTGAGGACGACGTGCTAACCACTTCACGTATTTAAAAACACAGGGGCAAAGAACTAGGTTCATCGGAAGCAAAAAATCTTTCCTCCATTATAGTGCCTGAAATATACTGGCTAGTGTGCCGAGGGCGGGCTCCAGGCGGGCGCCGGGAGCGATGTACGCGGCCGTCTGCCGCTTGGGGCGCTGCCGTGCGGGAGTGTGCGCGTTCATCCGGCCCGAGCAGATCGCGCGGTTACCTCCGAGCTGCGTAGCAGACGGCAGCGGCAGAACTTTCCATTCCCGCTTGCGACGAAAGCGAGCGAAAGCGACGGGAATTCTGTCGCGCAACCAAAATTTGTCCCGACCATTCGACAAAAACGATCGTCGCGCGACAAAGCGACGGAATTCCTGCCGCTCTCACTCTCTTTCGTCGCAAGTGCGAACGGGCCTTTATGCGCAATCTCCGCCCCACATAAAACAAGCTCTTGCTTGTCGCCTGAGCATACGGTTGATATCTGACTACGTTACACTGTGCTTGCCAGTGTATTTAAACGATGTCACTAGGTTTCAAACGTACGCGCTCGGCGTGCAGCTTTGTAAACGCAAGCGGTTTCACATACGCACGCTATTTTGCTGCTAATAGAGTTTTAGTACAGCGTTTGTGGCCTTTGCATACGCTAAACGCTAAATTTTTGCGTCCCGCTACGTGACACCGCGATGGGAGTTTTAGTAGAGCGTCTCATCAGTTTGGCGTAGCGACACACTAATGCATACGGCGCCATCTGTCAAATGTTTTCCGAAATGTCTCGCCGGCTGATCTGCTAGCGGAGTGCCGGAGTGTTTGGACATTTTACGACTATCCAAACAAGTGCAAACAAACGCTTTCCCGTCAGTGTTGAATGCAACACATGGGTGCAGCTTGTCAGAACACGGGTTCTCGCTGATCGAGTGCAGCGTTGGTTTGCTCTTCGCCTTCACGTTCATCGCCGCTGATAAAGCGATCCGATCCGGCGCGTTTTGTGCACGGGTTCTGTGTCGGTTGAAAATGTCTTTTTTCACATGCCGCCGGTAGTAGGAATTACAACCACCGCAAAATAACACCCGGCACCAGCGGGGCCACATCTGAGACCGCGCTTTTTGGATAAACAGTGCGCGGTGCACCAAAGGGAACGAGCGCACGATTCTCCCCACGCGGCTGCGCGTTCGCCGCCGATACCAACTACGTACACCGCGAAAGGGCGAGGCCAGGCCGCACACATGCGGCCAGGTCATTCGTTCGCTTTTCCAGCCTGTGTCCATGGTGTCTACAGAGATGAAAAAGCCGAAAGAGCTGGCCCGTAGCAGACGGCAGTCTGTGGGAGCGCAATAGCGGAAGTACGTCACCGCTGAGGAGCGGAGCATCATGGGAGGGGAGGCCAACAGCGAAGAAACAGTTGAAAGGAGGAGGAAATACGGCGCGACGATAATTCGCGGTTTTTGATTTACGATTTCTCAGCTAATACTCATCGCTTTAACAAAATTCTTGCAGGAGGAGATTGCTAGTACATTGCTTTATTTGGTTACATGTACATCCATGCATCGGCGGAAAGCATTTCAGGACCCCTTTAAGTGCGCGTGCTTAGAAGTGTATGGTACCGCCAAAATCCTGCTCTGAAAGCCTTTCAAGCTGAAAAAGAAATATTGGCTCACGTCCACGTTACGGCTCGTCAGGGAGAGATTCTCAGCTACTTTGCGAGCTGGAACGTGCGGTGACAACGTCAGCGGCAGCTGGTTCTGTTGTTTTCGCACCCATTCGCTCTTCTGTTCCAGCAGGTGCTCCTTCTATTGTCGCTGTTCTTCCTCTGAGCGGACGACGCGTGTCTGTCCATCGGGAGTTAAAACTTGGAAGGACTCGAGCCTCATTCTCATGGGCAAACATGTGGCTGCCGTTTCCGTCCCGCGTTGTCTGCATAACAGCGTAACACACCAACCCAAACCGCACGACCATTGAGGACAGCTGATAGTTCGTGTTGAGCCGCGAGACTTCCAGGTTTGAATTCCCCGCCAGCACAACACGCATGTCATCGGCAGCGGCATGAAGACTCGCTGTGCATGCACGCCCCCCTGCTTCCACCCCTAACCAGAGCACGCATAACCCGGCAACCGGGGACGGGCGTGCGCTTAGGCCTGAAATACACGGGCGAAAATGTCGCGCGGAAAGCCTTTCATACTGAAAAAGAATTATGGGCTCACGTCGGCGTTTCAAGGGGGCGAGTTGCTCTGGTAACGTCTGATACGGGCACTACCGCCGTTACCTGCCGATCGCACAGCTTGTGAAAGAGGCATAGGTGGTGGCGAGGGGAATAACAGTCATAACAGTTGTGAAAGCGGTGTCTGCGGCGCCGACGAGGAGCGCCGCAGCGGTGCCGAGTAAATCGGCTTCACCGGGATGAAACCTGGGGGGAAGGGGTTAGACATATACTGGTTTCCAGTAACAACGAATTCGAACAAACACGCCTTCACGGCATGGGCTTTGAGGTCGAATCGCGAATTTAACAGGCGATCGATAGCCTCTGTTCGTCGTGAGGGTAGCACTCGCTTCTTCCGATTTGCGGCAGCAAACAGCACTTCACTACGGCTCAAGCCGAAAAGGTTTCCCGAAAAATGCGCGCCAATTCACCCTGTGAAGATGGTTGGAACGCGAAGCTGTTAATTACGACACCCACAACGATTACCCATGCGACGTCAAGTAAATTCACGCACGTGGCTCTACAAAGAGTGAAAACAGCGATAATTAATTACATTGAACGGCCTGAAAATCGTTTGTTTCAAATTCCCGCGCTTTCATCCCGAAAGGCGCATATGACAGAATCCCGGCATGACCTCACCGCTTTGTGCGGACGTCAAAACCACGGGGAGGCCGGTGGGGGAGTTGTTTCGACCGCGCCGCCGCCGGAGCTCAACGGCTGAACTGCCTAGAGGTGCCTACCATTGCGGCGGAAATTCGATGGCCCCTTAAAATAAAAGTCCTTATGGCGACTTCTATTGCGATTCCGGGCTATATTACCGCTTCTTTTCCCGTGAGTGGAACTTTATTTTTGCCAAGAGTGCCTCTCTAGGCAGCGGTTATATTGCCTGTAGCTCTGGCTACGTGCACCCGTTTGTGAGTGCGCCGGCGCCCGCTTGCCGCTCGCGGGGCCGCGTGCGTGAAGTGACATCAGGAGTTTTTGACCAGCGCTGTCGCGTCACAGGATGATGTCACGCTGATGTCCATTTGCAGAGCGCCGCTCCACGCGCTGCCCCTTCGGCGCGATAAATGAGATCCAATTAAAGTATGTTCTTCGCGTCGCAGGGCGCTCATATTTCAGCCACGGTATTCTGTTGAGTAAAGGCAGCGAACTGTGCAATAATATTAACGCCGAAAATTGGTGTCAGTATGCCTTTAACTATCTCTCTCGGAGGACAAGGGCATTTGTTTTTACCACTGTACTGTACTGGACTTCATATTGTTACAAACCACGGTCAATAATCTTCTGGACTCTACCAAAAAGAAGAAAAAGCGATGGATTGGCGCTCTGAGACAGTGATTTGTTTAATAGAACGAAAACACCGGTGGGCCTCATCGGATAGTCTCTGACCGGCTACTATTAAAAGGGGGAAAACAGCCTAGATAGAGGGTTGACAGGTATGATGACTGACAAAAAGGTGATAGTATAAGTATATACAAAATGTCTGTGCCATGTACAGTACATGCTCAATAGTTCACGACGTTGGGATTGGGCTACAACCTAGCTGCCAAACCGCTGATTTTTTTTAAGAATGCCCCCACTACATTGAAAGCCTTGTTCAATCACTGCAAGCCTAGCCAGGGTCCCAGCAGTACATCCTCAGACAATGCCCGATTGTCTAACCGGGCCAACGACGTGGCCAACTTTCCACGGTGATGCGCGTAGCAGGGACCGTAGCACAGCACATGCTAAATAGTCTCCGGCATGTGACACGATTCACAGTCGGGGTTGGTAGCATTGAGTAAAAGCTACGCCGAGCCGCAGTCGATGGAAGAGCGACGAGTAGCTTCGCTGAGTCCCTGGGGGCATCCGGAACCTTCAGTCAGGGTCCAATCGATGGAGCCTTCTGTGGCGGTGGTCAAGGTGGCTGCAGTAAATCGTCGTGCCGTCGCGGAGAAAAGCGGTGAGAAGAGCGTTCGTGTATGGTCTTGCGAACGGAAGGCGCACGACTAGTGCGCCTGCGGAAGCCTTTTTAGCACGAAAGTGTTTTATTCCGGGGTGCACAAACATTTGAGTGACGTCATATCCGTCACGGAAGTGACGCCAGTACAACGACGCAAGCGGCCTGTAAAGGGTGCACCCCTGCACACAGGGTCTTCTTGCGGGGAAGCAACCTTTAGAACCGAAGAGGAAGTTAACAGAGGAAGTTAACAGAGGAAGTTAACTTCAGAGGAAGTTAACCACAGAGAAGTTAATCACAGAAGTTAATCAAAGAAGTTAATCACAGAGAAGTTAACCACAGAAGTTAATCACAGAGGAAGTTAACTTCAAGGCTGTCGAGGGGACGAAAAGAAGATTAGAATGCTGGTGGACGAAAAGCAGAGAGGGGAATATTGCCTAGGACAGTTACCACTTGTAACAGAAAAAAAAAGTATTTTGTGCCTAATAAGCTTTTTGTGCCTGCCCTAAGCAGCGCTAGTATTGAACCAAAAGTGTAAAACATAGGTATATTAGTCTTTTTTGGTAAGATGACATGTCATCACCCCGATACAAAGGGTAAACCAAAAGAAATAATCATCATCATCAGTACGTTATCTTAGGTTTGTTCGTTTTCGGGATTGATGAACATTGATGAAAAGCTTTTGCATTGAAGATATTTTCACTCCTGCTGGTGATGTATTGTTAGTCATTTTGCACGTACGTGGAAAAAGGTTTTAACATTGCAGGGCTACTGCAGGTGACCACTGGTCTTCTGCTCATTCATTTTGTTATACATTTTTTACAATGTGATCTTTCAGATAAACCCAGTTCAGTTGTTTCTCTTTCATAATTGGCTGTCATTTTTGTATAACAAGTGTCCCTTGCTCTTATTGTTTAAACGTATAAGCAATTTTACAAAGTTGTGAAACGGAATTTTACAAATTTTCTTTTATTGATCTTTTCTTTGCCAGTGTTTTATTTGTGCTAAATTCTTGCTTTCAAATATTCATATGCAAATGTATAAATTTGTGAACGTGATCGTGCGAGTTTCTTGCATATGGGAGAAGGCTCTTTATTGGAAAAGCAGAGAGGTTTGCCGGCATTTACAGACGTCTACGTGCTTCTCTGCTGTGGGTTGGGGATGTGGGAAGAAAAGGCCCAAGGAAGAGCTGGACAGGAAAGAAAAGAAAAACAAACTGTCGTGGACTTGGCGTGGTAACGGACTTACATGCATATTTTTGTTCTGAGCTTGGGCCACATCATTTACAATTTTGAAATTAGGCCAATTTCATCCAAATAAGAGAACAAACTCCGTAGAGCTTGGCGCTGCTTTGACGGACGAATACATGGTCCTAAAAGAATTATGAGAGTAATGGGTCCCTGTTCTAGACGTTCCATGCTTTCAAGGAAGTGGGATCTCGGTTCCATGTAGGCCGCACATTCTAATAAAATGTGTTCAATTGTTTCGACACAAGCATAATTGTCGCAGTGCGGATTCGGCGTCGCTCCAAGGCGAAATAGGTAGCTATTTGTATAGGCACAGTTCAGCCGTACACGATGGTACAACGTCTCCAGGCCTTCTTTACCGAAAATACCGCAAGGTGTATGTATTTCACGAAAACAGAAGCTTCTGCCATGGCTCACCACTTTGCGGTGACTAAAAGTAGCCGTCCATGGAGCAACTTACAAAATACTCGCTGCTTTTTGCACACTATTGACCCAAAATTAAAGTCGAGACTCTCGACACAGCTTCTTGCATATGCCTTTTTTTGTGTTGCATTCTCGCCTTCCAATGTCCATAAGCAAGTTCACAGAGTTATGAGCCTGATGGTACAAGCCTCTTGAATTGATTTTTTAGGTACGAAGCAGCTTATGGTCGAGCCTGTTCCCTCCGCCGTTGTGTGAGCGCCGTTGTGCTGCGTCCACACCCCCACTGCGCATGCCTGGCCAGGCACCGCTGATGATGATTGTGGCAGGATGCCCCTAGGGATTGGCCAACCAAAGAATCCATCACGAGATAGCTTCGCGTTCAACCACAGTCGTCATCTTCCAGTAGGGGAACCCTGAGTAGTATTACAGTGGCTAGAATAGGAAAGTGTGATGACCGGAAGGAGGAAAATCCAGGTGGCGCTGTCGCACGATTACACGTTCGCTGCGACGGCGGCGGAATATGGAGTACGAATATATTTTCTTTCATGGCTATTCTACGTGGTCGCGCAAACTGAGATGCAATGAACGTCGTATTTTAAAGTACGACAATCGAAGTTTGCAACCGACTGGGCACACTTTGACAGCCGAATATAGCCGGCTGGCTCGGACACTTATGAAGCAAATCAGAGAATTTGGAACTGGTAACTGGTAAACACGCATTTTATTTTGAACGTGCTCGTTACAGACAAAAACTACTCACTTTTGGTGAATTTCTCATGATTTGTTCATAATTGCAAAGGCTCGAAGCCATCAACTTTCTTTGCTCAATGGGCCTTGCCTTTTGCTGCTATTTCTTTGTGTGTGTGTGTGTGTGTGTGTGAAGAAATTCAAGCATTTCGACGTTCGATTCTGCTCGACGTTTGATTCTGCTGTTACGTGAGGCAATTGAGCTTTAAATGCTTCTTCCTTTCACGAAAAGGCATGCCTTCTCCTTTTTCAATGCCTTCGTGTAAAAGTGCAGCTAGAGGACGAAAACGAATTTGATAGCCATGGACGGGGAGAGTGGCAGGCTTCTTCAGTATGTCAGATGTTTCGTAAATGCTTCCAATGTCTGCAAGGGTACGTGTACGGGCTATGGCTTTATCCTGCTCAGTGCGACACACGCTGTAAGGTACTGTGAAGGGCGAAACACTCAGCGCGTGGTTTCCCCCATGTTGCCGAAGGTCAAGTTCTTCACAGAAAAGGAGCATGGGGTTCTTCAAACTCTGCACTCACACAAGAGTCACCATCCTTAACGTTTTTATTGCTTGGTGGGGCCGCGGGTGCGCTTCTCGCTTGACACTTCCTGCTGGGGGAAGTTGTTTCGGCTGGTACTTCGGAGGACTTGGAAATTGCGTGGGCAGATTTTGCGGGGGCAACCGAGGCCTGCCCCTGTAGATTGAGACAACTTCTCCGTTCACGGTATGTTCAATGTGCCGGGAGATTTACCTTACGTCGAAGTGTAGCTCGCACATAGCGGTGTTTTCCTTGAGCCGCTTCTCAGTACGTGGTATTGCTCGTCGCCACTACGCCAATATAGACGCGCGTTCTTCGGAACGCCAAACAACGACAGTTTCTTTTTGCAGGACTTGTACACCGTAGAGCGGCCCGGCACAAAATTGTGGCTCTGCTTTGGCGGCAGTTAAACCTGCTACGGCACAGGAAACAAGCGGTGCTTCTCTGGTCAAAGCAGCAATCGCATTGCAGACGATCCGCGCGCGCTTCACCAGGCGACGTGTAAACGATCGCGCGCGCCCCCTCGCGGATTCCTATCGGCGGCTTCAAAGCGCCTCATAGGCGCTGCATGCCGCTAATCACACTTTCCTATTCTAGCCACTGTAGTAGTATGCTAGCCATTCCTCCTCTCCTCTCCGAAGCTCCGCTCCTCTCCGGGATTGCGAAACCAATGGCAACACCTGCGGCTCCGCGAGCGATAATGCGAAGAAGCTTAGGGTTAAAGGCGCGACGGTAGCCGCTGCATACTCCGCTGGGGGCGACACTGTAGCTCCGCGGTATAAATGACTCACGCGCGTACTCCGCTCCCCACATTCTCCTCCCGCAACGCCTCAATCGAACTGAAAACTAACGGGAACTTGAGTCGACCCCATGGCTGTTTCGTTGAGGCTGTTCCCCATCTTCCCCTTCGGGAAGATGGGGAATTTTTTTTTTGTTTTTGTTTCCAAATTTTGTTTTCTGCTTTAAAAATTCTTGCTTAAAAAAGAGTTTACAAAGCTCTGCGCTTGTTGGTAGAACTTTCTTCCAGTGATATTTTTGTCAAATTTGTCACAAATTTGTCACAAATTTGTCAAATTTGTTTTGACAAATTTGTCAAATTTGTCAAAGAAGTCAAATTTGTCACCAATTATCAGTTTTAAAAACACCACGTGATTTTTATCACCCGATTTTTTTTTTTAATATAAAGCCGCCAAACAAACAACCCTAACATTCTAAGTATGTGGGCGGAATTGGGAAGCTCAAAGGGAGAAGTATAGATGACAGGAAAAACAGACACATTCTTTTACATTTTATATTTTGTGTTAATTTGCTTTATTAATTCCGAACAAGCTTTCAACAAATAAAAAAAAGACTAAATAATATCGAGAAGACTGCGAAAAACATGTTTTAACATGGATCCGAAGTTGGTGAACATGTGTGAAAGGCTCCTGGTGATTCAAGCAGCCTTCTTAGTTCCGTCTAATTTTTTACCTCTTTTTTTTGTGCGGCTTTGTTGCCATGCCAAGTATGAAGGTGCCGTGCTGCTTCGAAAGGAAAAGCTCGTGCGGGTCCTGCGGTGGTTAACTTGATCATCTTGCGCAATCAGTGAATAGGGAGTGTTTGAAACTAGGTATATGGCCTTAATAATTACCGCTTTATTCAAATAACAAACGCCCATTCCAGCGTACAGAAAGCCGATGGTGTGGCAGTCGGTCGACACCCTTTTTAGGGTGTTGGAATTTGGGTGTTCTAACCTAAGAAAAAGCATGTAATGACCTCCCACCACCCTTATTACACCAATACTACTCTTTTTTTTAGGCGACGAGGGTGTAAAAATGTTTAGTGTGTAGTTGCACTAAGTCTTTAATTTGGGCTGGCTGGGTATCATTGCTAGAAAAAACAGCGCGGCCAGCTACGACGAACATTCTTCTGCGTCCCAGTTGGCTGCGCTGTTTGTTCGAGCAATCCCTGTGTAATCAGTTGCCATCTCTTGATCCTTAGAATGCATACGCATGTGTGCGGTTTTTCTTCAAACGTGGAGTTGTCAGTCATCGCTCGATCCTTTCTTCTCTTTTTTCTTGCCATCGTTGCTTTTGCACCGTACGTACCGTGTTATCGCAGGTGCACTGTGATAAGGCCACGACCCACCCGGCATCACAGCGTTGCCTCATAAGCCTTTCAAGCGGAAGGAAGGAATTTTTTTTTCTTCGACGGATTTCTCCGGTGTTATCGGTGACGTCACACGCCAGACGGCGCCTGATAGCAGCGTCTGTGTACTCTTTCTGTCCTCGCAGCCGGCAGACGCACCGGGGAGGCGCGACCGCTCGGAAAAGACCAGATGCAACGACCTGCCGCCACCTGCGAGGTTCCGATAAAGGCGCAGCACTCACTAACGCCCACGTTGCCATTGCGCGTGGTCCCTAGGACGCCCGTCGTGGCAGCCGTCAGGGATGTTCAGGTTTAAGCGGAAACACGAGGCGGTAGTGGCACGGGCGGATTATACGTGGTACAAAGGGCTCAAAAGAACCTGGCCCCCCGGGCTTAGGGGGCCCCTAGAGGGCTGGAAAAGAGGCAGATTTCGTGGTTTGGTTCGAAAAACTTGAAGCCTTTTGCGGATTTCCCGTTATTGAATCAGATATATCTGTTTAAACCATGAATGCATCGAAAAGCCTGTTCTTTGCATAATGCACATATTCCTGAAGGCTGTTCGCGGTTCCTCACTCTGAGGTAAAACGTTGCACTCGCCCAAAACCATGCATCCCGTAGAGCGACTGAGCTGATCCAGCTGATGGACACAGAGGGGAGCCAGTCTGGGATTTATTGATGGGCCGATGTATAAAATCTCATCAACAAACTGTTTCAGCAAAAGGCAGGAAAACGGTTATAGATAACGTACATACCTTTCTTTCTTTTCGTAAAAGGTAGATAAAGACAAAGCAAGTTATACGTATAACGCCCCATTTCAAGGTTGAATTTCTGTGAAACGCATAATTCTTACACCGCGTTGAAGCAGACAATTGTTGTAAAAATGAAAAATTATTCCGCGATTTGGTTGCTTAAGAAATTTAACACGCCGACGCTACACAGGTGATGAGGCGCGCCGTAGTGGAGGGCTGCGGAATAATATTGACCACCTGGGGATCTTTAGCGTGCGCCGAAATCTCGAACACATGGGCGTTCTCGCTTTTCCCCCCCATAAAAAGAACCGCCGCCGCGTATTCTGCAATGTAACATCAGAAAAGGCATGAACAATGTGAATGCTTTTCCTGCTCTTATAAAACTGGATATCCCCTGCAAAAATTTTAATGCATTCTCTGTTTAAAAGTGAACCATTTGTGCAAAAATTAAAATGTTTAATTGATTTCGTTTTTTTTTTCGACGAAACCAAGGGGAGGCTGAGACCAGGGCCGGATTTTCGTTTTTTCGTTTTTTAACGACGTACCTGTTGCGCGTGAAGTCTACGAACGTTAAGCTGGTATGTGTATGCGTAAAGTACCAATAAAAGGTTATAAATGTCTTGCCGGGTGCCTGTGTAATTTTGGTCGTCTGTTTGACAGCTATCAAACTCGCAGACCATCGTTTATTCCACTGCACCTGCTGACCATTACCTAGAACGCAGACGATCGTTTGTCTCACTCTGTGATGGCGGCGGCGTAGATGCGCAGGCCCACGGAGGTCTGCGACAGCGATATCGTTTCTTTGTTACCGACCGTTGACTGCAAACGACCTGCAGCGAAGAAACGAAGGGTGCATGACACTTGCTCCTCGACACTGAGCCCACGCGGCCGCCGACTAACTTCGGCTCGGAGCTCGTCACACAGCCACCGCACGGTCCTTTTGGAGAGGCAGAAATACTGGCGGAATGCTTCTAGGGGCATATCGAAAGCGTCTGCATTCCTTCTCGACCGCCTGTTCCGCCGGAGAGCCAAGAACAAGGCGATGACCGGCGCATTCATGACTGAACTTCCAAAACCGCCTGCTTGAGATTCAAATCGTCTGTTCGAATTAAGAAGCCGAAGTCAAACGCCGCGCTTGCGTTACGTCACATCCGGTTGTTTGCTTTTAGCCAATCAGGGCTCGCTCAAAACGGACACTTTTGAAACGGACACAAAAGGGACAAAACACGAGAATACCACCCCTGGCTTGTCGGGTTACGGACGGGGCAGCGGTGTGGCGTGTTTTCTTTTTTGCTAGCGTAAGCAGGTATGATCACCACATTGTTGTAGAGACTCGCAAAGAATTACACGTTCGTGCACAATTATCCGAGACTAGGTGGCTTTAAGAAAATCAGTATGAACCTGCCTTCCAGCGAGAGACGGGTGCCTATGACGTTGTTTTTATGCCAATGGGCATATTATCGCACATAAAAAAGTATGAACGAGTGCGAGTATTGCTGAGGTAATCAAATGTGGTGGCGTTTCGTTTCTTGACTGTCGTGGAATCTGGTTGGTTGTAATCATAAGTAGCATTTTTAAAACGTATAAGAGGAGTAAATAAGCATCGGAACTGCATAATTGCTGGTTTTTGAACCCCATCATTGAAGAAAGCCGGAAGTGTGTGGCCCCGTGACATGACCATGTATTTTTTATATATTGCCAAAAATACACATGCTCGCAGCTTTTTGTTACGCCTGCTAAGCTTAAGGTACGTATGTTCTCATCGCCTAACAAAGTGGCATCAGGGAAACTGACTATGCGTGAACTGAAGGTCCAATTGCCTTGAATTTTGTCTGCAGTGTTGGAATTTATGAGAAGTGTCGTCAGCTATTAAAGTTGTTTTAGAATAGCTGAATGCATTTAAAAGGAACGAAGCAACAGTTCATATTCCGTTTAACTTTCTGAAAAGTTTGTGGGATGACTTTTATGAGTTACAAAAATCTGTCTATTGCAGCTGTGTTTCATAGTGATGGCTGTAGTTTAATGATTGCATTCTGGTGCTTGGGCACCGAAGAATGTAGAGTTGTACGTTTACGCTCCAACAAAAGGGTTACAATGTGTATTGGCAGACATTCAGATTTCCGGCGTCTCTGTCATGATAGACCGTTGTTATATTACAGAGCGGGGTACATGTTCGAGCGTCTTGCCATAGAGCATACGTTTCTTAGATTGAACACTGCTTCCCACTTTTAGATGTTTTTATTGTTCCAGCAAATGTGACAAGAGTTGAAGAAGCTTCAAACAGTGACTGAAGGTGGCTCAGGTTGAAGAGCTGCAGTAATAATTGCAAACATTTGTGTAGCAGGTAGGTTATGTCACCCCTTCAGAGTGCTATGTTCGTACTTTTCAAGCATGCACTGTTGTTTCGGGTCATACAGATGCAAGAAGAATAGAAAACAACGATGCGGCATATCAAAGTGGTTTAACTTCAAGCCTCCAGAGTGTCACGTCGCTGCTTTTCGAGCACACACTGTTGCTTCTGGCTGTACAAACACAGTAGAAATGGGAAAAATTTGCTAAACATGTCGCAATGGTTTTACATCACTTCTTCAAGGTGCTATGTAACTCCTTCGCAAGTTGAACTGTTGCTTCTGACCAGAAAGCTATGGTAAGAAATGAAAGCTCTAATAAAATACTTTGGAATCTGTTTATTCCAGGACTTTAGACTGTGATGTCGCTGCTTTTTACGCACACATTGTAGCTTCTAGCCATGAAGTTGCGGTTAGATTTGAGCACGCTTCTGTAGTACGTTGTAATGGGTTGATACCTGGCCCTTAGGCTGTGATGTCGTGGTTTCTCAAGCGCACATTGTAGCTTACGGCCATGAAGTTGCGGGGAGAGTTGAAGACACTTACGTAGTGCCTTAGAATAAATGCATGCCACACTTTCAGGCTGTGAAGTCGCTGCTTCTCTCATGCATAGATTGTAGCTTCTGGCCATGAAGTTGTGGTGAGTGTTGAAGATGCTTATGTAGTACACTAGAATGAATTCATGCCACACCTTCACTCTGTGAAGTCGCTCCTTCTCACGCACACTGTGTTGCTTTTGGCTATAAAGCTGCATTATGCATTGAAAACACTGGTGCAGCAAATAAAAATAAATTCAACGTCCGACTTTCGGAGTGCCACTTTGTTGCTGCTGGCTGGAAAGTGTGGTGAGAATAGAAAATGCTTGTGCAGCAGCCCATGACACCTGGACAAGAGGCAGGGAGAATTAAATATTTCTTCTGCCTGTTCCAGTTCGGTCTTCTGATTGGTTGTAGAAGTAAACAAAAGAATGTAAATGCTTGCATGGGGACGTTGGCGCATTTTTAAGCCACTTAGATCTTATATTAATGTTCATATTCATGTGATTGGGCCTGCTGAGTGTAGTTGTCTAAATAGGTGCAGTAAGAATGAAATATTCGTTGGAGTTTCGTATGGGACAGTCAGTGTTCCATGTCACTGTTTGGAGTACATAGGGGAAGAATATTGGCTTCAGGAAGATTATCAGAAATGAAAATGTTTTCACAAAAGCTTGACATGGCTGAAAAGGAACTACATGTTGAACCCAATGTTTTCTTTCTGTATTCTATTTCAAAAGCCTCATCGGTAATAAAAATAACTTCACGGCAGCCTCCTGCATTTCAGTGTAAAGCCAATGAAAGTTTAATGGAGCATAACTTGGAAAGTAGAACTTTTGAAGAATGCAGCGGTAGGTCACTATCCATTTTTTTTAATAAAAGCTCACAATAGCATTTTTTAAGGCGGTTGGTAGTCCTTCGGGGTGTTTTTCTATCAATTTTTACTGCCAGTGAGGGTTCTCTGCCTTAACATTCCACTCTAAATTGCGGGGAGCTTATATAAAGCTAAAGAAATGGCGGCAGCTGTTTTATTATATCACCGGTTAACACCTCAAAAATCGTCGCCTCGATTAAAGCATGGCACCATCGTGATAATCAAACCAACAGACGTATCTCGTCAAGTGGCGATGATTACACCTGTAACGGTTGATGTCCCGCAATTCTCCGTTTGTACCATACGGGGGTGTCGTCTTGTTTAAGCGGAATAAAGCAAAGCATGGTTCTTCACACCTACAGCTGATTGTGCAAGACAGGAGGCCCCATGCGGCGTCGCGACCTCCACCGTTAGCGTGCGTCTCTGCGATAGGTGTTTGCAAGGTGTCACTACGTTGGAAACGGTCGCGGAGAACAATACGTGGCCCGTTGATATCGCGGTTGATTTCTGAAAGGCGGCGGTGAATTTTCGCTGTTGGTTTTCTTTTCACCGTGGGCTTACACAGTGCGTGCACGATATCCAACCGGTGCGGCGACAAACCGCAACTTTCCTCCACCCTGCGTTCACGACGCTTGATTCGGCGGGGGTGATGGCTGTGGAAGATATTCTACCGACTACATTTCTTGACAATGAGTGCACACGCAAAGAGAAGAAATAATCACACTACGACGAGCCCGACAAAACATAACAAACGACTATTATCTTTCTCCAAGCAGATGACAGCTATGTGACGTGCAGCGATAGAAATTCGAACTATTCAGACCCAAAAAACGTATGCGGGTTGTTTATGTGTTTATTTCTGTTGAGTAACTTTAAAACACTAAAAAACAGCCCTGAGTTAAATATAAAATACACCGGAAATAGTTTGTACAAAGATTAACCTTTGAGTAAGTAATTTTTTTCTCCTGAGCAAGTTTTCAGTGCAGACAACTTTTTCTTTTTCCTTCGAAAATCATTCATTCAAGGGAATGAAACATATATAAACGACTTTATAATCAAATGGCTGTACTGCCACCCGCTCATATTACTAATCATGGGTATAAACAGCTGCAACAGAATGAACAATTTTTTGTAACCGCGGAGAGTCAGGTAGCGGCCACACAAATCTCGTGGGCGGAGCTCCTTCTACGCTCTTACCCTGTCATCAACTATACACATCTTAATGGTGTCCATGTCTCTTCTCCTCCTGGTATAGTTAAATTGTGATGGCAATCTCTCCACGTGCTCTGCGAGAGAGTAGACGCCCACGCGATGCTTTTATACATTCCGGAGACTATTCGGGTAAATACGGCACGTGTTCTTTGTGGCGAATTATAAAAACAGTCAAGTCTCAAGAATGACAAGACCGCAAGGCAGGAGGGAGGGGGTTGAGGGGCTTCACTTGTTTGTTTGTTTGTTTTGAACTAGGCTCTCAGCCCTGCTAATCCGGCCCTGAGTAGCGGTTACATTGATGAAAAATTATTTAGGCGAATGCCTCGTATGCCTCACCGTTCTGTCGACGTCCGACGTCCTTCAGCGAACGAAGGTAGGCGGCGCTGCGTAGCGCAAGCCGAAACTCGAAAGTAGCGACAGGAGTTCGTCCACACCAGTGGATCGCAGATGAAGGTAGCGGAAGCAGCGAATCTAATCCAGCCGTATAATTGAAGAGGAAAACGTTGTTGTCAAAGCGAATTTCTGTGGACGTCAAAGTAAAAGTTACCAGTAAAATAGCCACACTCAAGGGTGATGTAAAAGACGTCGACGGTGGACTTGAATGAGGAAAATGTAAACCACGTGACCGCCTTCAATGTACCGCCACTCAGGCTTTCGCCTTCAGTCGTCTAAAGGATAGGCCTTGGGAATTCTTTGGTAAAGGGCCGGCACAGCCGCCTATAAGGAGTTTGGTTAGGGAAAGGAAGGGATCAAAATTATGTCCGGCTCACGATTCAGGTCTCGCGAGCAAAATCCCAGGAGGAACGCAGGAAGCGGTTTACAATGGCGTGCGGCGGTGGCGCTATACAGTACCTGTGGCGTGGGACTTGACGGAATGCGATGGCGTGCTCGAACGGCCACAAGGCCATTGATTTGATTGATTGTAGTGTTTAACGCGCCGACGCAACGCAGGTGATGAGGCGCGCCGTAGTGGAGGGCTCCGGATTAATTTTGACCACCCGCGGTTCTTTAACGTGCGCCGAAATCTCGTACACACGGGCATTTTTGCTTAGGCCACAAGACCACGGCACTCCCACACATGTTCCTCATTTCAGGGCAGATCCCCTATGTTCTGTGTAATTTTAAACCGTGGGTACCCTATGCAACCCCTGTGGAGGCGGTACTAAAGTAATTTTGCGAACTGCAGTTTGTCTAATGCTCCAAAAACCACTAAAAGGTGTGTAGGAAGCAGACTCGGTAGGGTGCGGTGGCCTCCTACATTTTATTGGAGAGTGCGTCGGCCCGGCCAGGAGTGGGAGCGGTGCAGACATGCGACCGCCCAGGCGCTCGGTCGTGTTCCATCTGTTGGCGCGTGTCACTGCTGACGCGCCAGTCCGGTCCACTGATGATGATCGTGGTGCGTGGCCCTCCTCACCTGGCCAGGCACCGCTGATGGTGATTATGGCGCTCATCATGACGATGGCGATGGTGTCGCTACAGGTGCTTTAATGGGTGTCCGTGTGGTGACCTCATTTGTCTCGGAAGTATCAGGATGACACATGAGTATAACGGATCATACTGGCGACCGCATAGCAGCAAATACTAAATCTCAGGTGGGGACACCTGCGCTCCGTTCCCTTTACTGTCAAAAGCATCTGTATTTTGGTATCTGTGCGAGGTCGCCTGAAACTTCGGCATTCCCTAGTTTCGCCATGTTGGCTAGTGACACACGAGACGGAATTACGCGAGGAAATATTTAGTTTGTGCATTTGGCCTAACCTTTATGATCACCTCACCTTGGCAAAGCAGGTAATTTTATTGCCCGCTTTTCGTTCTTTACGTTTCGATGATCCTAACGAAGTTGGTTATACATTTTGCCAGACGAATACATTTTATTACCCATTCACACCAAACACATCTTCAAGGTCATCTTTCTACAGACGTTCTGCCCAATTTTAGACATCCTCTTTTCGCCAGACTTTGGCTGCATTTACTGAATGCTATATTCCGACATGATTTCTAGAATTGGGTTACCACCCTTATTTAGATGTGTGACGGGATGTTCCAAGTCAATGCTGGAATGATCATTTGGTACTTCGGAACAGCTTTGTATGTATCTGCATAGAGCGTTTTTTTTTTTTTTAATTGGGTAGTTTCCTTTATTTTGTATATCGGGATATCCCAGCCAGAAATGTTTGTTTTCCCACTCACCTATACCATATCCCTTGGCGCATGAAGGTACGGGAAATAAATAAAATAGAAAATACATTTAACTCCCTATCTCTCTTTTTTGGTTGAAATTGTGACTGCACTTATTTTTTATTAGCTCGAAGGGGTAAAGTGGCCTCATGTGAGTCCCCATTTGTTTAGAAAACACCCAAATCAAAGTCACAATATTTATAAATTTCCCTACACAATTTTTATTTGACGCAAAGTGTTTTATTTAGCGCCGAGAGAGAGAGAGAGAGAGAGAGAGAGAGAGAGAGAGAGAGAGAGAGAGAGAGAGAGAGAGAGAGAGAGAGAGAGAGAGAGAGAGAGAGAGAGAGAGAGAGAGGTTTATTCGCCCAGAAGTAGAGAGCTGGGGCTCTTTCTGCCTGGTTATTCAACCAGGAGATCTTGGTTCCTGTCGGCTTCTTTGGACAAGGCGAAGCTGGATTAGGGGAGCTGCGCAGCAGGGTCTCCAAGTGCTCTAAATGCTTGATGTCTATGAGGGGTAGGGGCTCTTGCTCCGTGGTTTTCTCTGTCATTTCCACATAATGTGCGTGAGGTCTGTGCGGTGGCCGCAGTGTTTGCATTTGTCCGAGAAGATATTTGAATGGGAGGGACTATAGGCCACCGGGTTCGTTCGGGTAGGTATTCGTTTGATGCTTTCTCCATGCCTTGGCCTGGGCAGCGTTGAGTGGCGGGGGGGGGGGGGGTGGAAGGGGGGGGGGGGCAGCTGGGAATTCACACCTGCTAAGTTTGTAAAGCTTGTTATCTCTTTGTACAAGTTGAGGGTGCCGAACTTCTGTAAGCGTAAGGTTGCAGAGGGGGAGGGGCAGTAGCGGTCCCAGGGACTGATTTTTGGGGCGGCGAATTTTTTTGTTTTTTTTAGGGGGGGGGGGGGCGAATAAAAAACCGCTCCTCTCCTTGCGCCAATTCTGCGGAGGAGGTGATAACCATCCAGGCGTGTGCTCGTAATGCGGTGTAACCCGCTTGCACACAAATCACCGTGAT
Organism: Haemaphysalis longicornis; assembly: GCF_048455015.1. Lineage (NCBI taxonomy): Eukaryota > Metazoa > Arthropoda > Arachnida > Ixodida > Ixodidae > Haemaphysalis > Haemaphysalis longicornis. The sequence goes on from NW_027526445.1 coordinate 190,888,378, forward strand.
TTATGTTAGCGACACAGTGATTTTTGGCGCCCCTTAGGTGGTGCAACGGCTGGCTCGAGCCCGCATTTCTGACGTTCACTACACGCTTGCGGCCTCGCACAAGTGGGATTTAACCTCGCGCAACTAGAAGGCTTAAAAAACAAACAATCAAAAAAAAGTTCAGGACCTCTTTGGGGGGGGCGATCGCCCCCTTCGCCCCCCCCCCCCCCCCCTTGGGACCGCCACTGGGGAGGGGAAGGGGGGAGTTAATTGCCGCTCGGGTGACGATTCGTTGTCCCGTAACCCTTCGTGTGCAGGAGTCCGGACTAGTTTAGTTGTCCTTTAGTTCGGTGCTTGTAGCGCATGTGTCTGGCTTCAGTTTTAGTGGTCGCTAGAGCGGTTGCTGCCCATTGTGTAGATGCAGTATTTTTATGAGTACTGTCACCGAGGACAGGGTTTGTCATGTGCGGTCCATTACCACCACGGTGAGGGTGTTGTTTTCGGGATAGTCTGCTGCATCTACAAATACTGCGAAGCAAAACGTAGGTGTTGAGTCATGCCACGAAGTGATATGATTTGCATATGCTATGTCGAAGCTCTTGTGTAAAATCGAACGCTGTCAATTTGTGCCACGTTGACCTGCAAGCCACCGACTGTTTTTTTTTAGCGAAGCTTACTAGACATCCTTAACGGCGACGTTGCCCCAAAACGCAGAGCAGAAAAACCAACTTTCTCTGAAGGTACTGAGGATCGTGGGTGAAGTGAAACGTGTTGGAAACGCGAAGATTTCTCTGGTAAAAAAGCAATGTCTTGAAAGACCGAAGTCTAAGTCCGAAACCCAAATGACCAAAGTCCAAAACATTGGCTTTCCACCCGGTATCTTCCCGTTTCAATCATCTTTCGTTAGAAAAAGGCGTTTGAATTTTATGCAATTCGCGAATCACAAGTGCTTCACCCCTACTTTACGAGCATGTGCCTTGAAGTACCGGCCCGACCGTATTTGCGTTACACTTTTTTTCTGTCTTCCGCGTTCATGAGTAATACATCCCTCTGTACATCCAACGTTGTCGGAGAGCTTCGCCGCACTACGTATGAGCGCATGAAGAAGCGCTCCTACGGGAGGGCACTTCGACATGACACCCGCACATCCCCCCTACACCATACCGATGATATTGTGAAACAGCCACCCTACAGCGGCTGTTCTCGACATCATAACTATTAAGTTCAAAGCAGTTTAGGCGCCCGCCTTATATTCGTAGCTCGTTCGCTGTCACAATGCCAAGCGACTGCCGGAATCAGGCGGCGCTGCGAGATTTCGGGCCCAAGTATAGAGCCCCACGGCGTACCGTAACGGCGTGACACAGAAGCTTCGACTAACAAGCGGTTTACATAGTCATAACCATTCGAAACTCCTGAACCGCTGGCGCTTGTCATACATCTCCCCGTTTTTTTAACGCAAGGAAAACTGCAGGTGCATTTCAGGCAAAACCTGCGTATATAACCGACAGACCCCGCGCTAGTTACGAACGCCCATTGGGTTGGTTTTTATCATAGTAAGCTAGAAAAGTGGCCGCCAAGAATGACGCGTTCCAAACTGCAAGCAGGCACGTGCGAGATCCCGCTCGCGCTGTTCCAGGCAGGAGGCGCGCGACCACTGTGAAGGCGGGAAATTTGAATTGCATGGGGCAAGCCTCCGTTCAATTTATTAAGAGAAGAGTGAGACAGGCAGGCGAAGAACGCGATGGGTGGTAAAAGTGGGCGGATAATGGCGCCACAGCCCATTTAAGGTGAATCACTGCTGTGCACTTCCGACAGCTTTCACGTTGAGTGAAAAACGGCTATAATTTTCCCAGAATCCAGGATTGCTATAGTCCCTGAGAGTATGTGCTTGATGTCGATATTGTGTTTTGAGCGGGAAAGGCGTGAAAGAACAGACCGCTGCATAATTATCCGGCTCGCAGACCCGTTTGTAAAAATAAAACCGGCAGAGATAGTCAAGCTGCGCGGCTCGTTGTCTGACCTAAACGAACCACGGTTTGCCAACTGCAACATCGCTTATGTAGAAATCTCGACGTTTGCACCTACCATAAATAAAATGGGCTGCCAGGGGCTGATTTTTTAAAGCTTTTTTATGTTCATTTTTGTGAGATGGTCCAATACGAAGTAGGCGCAATCCAAAGGCATATTCGGGGGTGAACGACCACCGATTTTATGTGGCCTTTGCAGTAGCTAGATATAATCAACAAACGCGCAGAGTCGACGAGGGCCCAGGACGCAACCCTGTGGCAAGGCACTGAAATGACAGCAATAGAATGATTTCTGGTCACGTGATAGCAGCACAGCAGAATGGACAGTGAAAACAACTTTGTCAAAAGGTCACAGAATGAAAGTCACAAGCACGAACTGGAGAGGTACTTAGTCAGGCCTGACAAATTCAGTGGACTACTCTATCTATAAATATCCGTCTGATATGGACCAACAACTCTGCTTCAAGCGCTGGATATGGGGGCTCCAGCACCGGTCTCTTCTTAGATTTCTGCGCGTTGCGGGTGCGGTGTTGTACCTATGAAAACGGTTTCTTATGCCGTAGCGCAACCTCTCGCAAAAACGGACTCCACTTTTGCAGTTTGAAGGGGAGCACATTCAGTATGAAGCTCAGAAAAATGTGGTTTTTGGCGATCTGGATGGCCGTAAAACACAAGAACGTGCATTAAACTGATTGGAGGAGCTTAGATTGCTGCACACATCAGATTGATTATGGTTGGTGGAGGGCTCCGGATTAATTTTGACCACCTGGGGATCTTTAACGTGCGCCGAACTCTCGACACACGGGCGTTTCCTCTTTTCGCCTCCATCACCAAAGCGGCCGCCGCGGAATGGAATTGAACCCGCGTCCTTCGGTTCAGCAGCACAACGCCATAGCCACTGAGCCGCCGCTGCAGGCACGCACAACAAAGAAATATTCTGGTAATGCAATCATTAAAATGAACTTTAGAGCAACATCGGCCACAATATCGGTTACAAGTCGGCCACAAGACTGCCCAGAGCAGAGATTTTCGCAATTCTGTCCTTCTTCGGCCTTGACATAGGGTAGCTTAGGGAAGACTGCGACACTTCTCTAAAGTCGAAGCAACCGCTTTATATGCAGCGCTGGTTTGGACAGTCTGTGTCAGAACTACCAGTTATGGTCCGCTAAGAGTAATCTGCTGCTTTAGAGTAGAGTGAGTATGACTACATGAGCACTATACCATGTAAAATCAATCAATCAATCAATTCGTCCGTCCCTTCGTCTGTCCTTCCTCTTACCTACGTAGCTACCTACCTACTTTTATGAATTTTTTAGAGTAATTTGAGGAAAGCATTTGTTCTTGCGAACTGAACACTAAGCAATTACAATTAATAAACAAATATTAATAAACGATGCCCACACGGTAACGCAATATCGGTAATAGTTGTAATAATCATAAGAAAACACAGAGGAAGGTCCAGAAGAAATTTAATGAGAATAGGCGCTTAACGAAAACGCCAGTTTGTCGAGATTTTGGTGTAAGCTGAAGTAGTTGAAGCTCATGAAGTGGACTCTATACGCATCCCTCTGCTACGGCGCGCCTCGCAGCCTATTTGTATCTCGGGTGCGTACAACAGCAATTCATTCGTAACAGAGACAACATAAGGGGAGAAGATTATTACTTCGGAAATTGCCGAGCGCAAAGCACAAGTAATTTGTGCCGGTTGGTGAATGCCGTGACGGCGCAGGTAGGGCCACTCCCTTCGTATTGATGAAGCGTCGTGTGCCCATCAGCGTGTTCTAAGATGCGCAGTACGAAGTGTACGTGCTGCCCGCCGGCATTCCATTGTTTCTATCCAGGAAGGAGGAGAGAGGGAGAAAGAGAGAGGAGAGAGTGAGCGACGCGGAAAGGAAGACCCTCGAGCAGGAATATATAACAAATGAGGAGATGGAGAGAGAGTTGGGGAAGGGAGGGAAACGGAAGGGAGAGGAGGGCACGCACAATGGTGCACGTCGTTCTCCAAGCGTCGTATGCCGGGCGGATCATGTGAAACGGCGTCTTGAACCAAGGCTGTTTTAAACAGCCATACAGCAGAAATAAGTAGTGCTAAGGGTGCACGCTCAATATAATAACTGTCCTTGAACGCTTTATATCGAGGCGGCCCTTCTAATGACGCAGTCACAGCAGTTGGCTTCGCACAGATCAGTTTAAAAACACCTTCAAGGTGAAGTCTTGTCTAATATTTAGTTACTGACAGTGAACAGCAAAAGAAAGAGAAGCCAGAGAGCCACGCTCAGTGTTACGGTCAATTTTTGCTAGCCACGACCCTCAGAGAAAAGCCCATTTTCAGAAAATTCGTCGCAGTTGACAACCATGCTTGCTGAAACACCTCAGACAGCAACCATACGAAAACACCTCCTGAACAGCCGCTCAACAACAGCCCTCATTTCTAGCTCCATCATGCCGAACATTCTGTTCTGCTCAGCGGCCCCATCTAGCCAAACTAACACTTACCTCCCCAGAGTTACAGCTTCATTAGTCCAGAGTTGATCCTTCTGCCTCGTACCCATGATGCCTCTGCAGCAAGACTGAAACCGCTGGGTATTGGCGCCCCAGGCACAGATGGCTCTGAAGGAACTACTAATGTTTAATCGAGCAGGGCTTCGCAGTCGAAAGGCGAATAAAGAGAGCAAGGGGAAAAGGAGAGGGGCCAATCGATGGTTTGGTTAACGAAGCTCGGCAACAGAGAAATAATTAATAACTCTCACTGGGGCAAATATCCAATGGCTCTAGAGTTAACTGTGATATCCCCTGCTAATTTCACTGATAGTTGACTGCATGTATTGGATTTAACCATTTAGAGGCAAATGGCAAACAGCTCCGGGCTATAGGTTTTATTGTAAACAACAGCAAATTGAAACTACCATCAAGCATCCACTTAGCGCAAGAAATGCTGGAATAAATCGTCGTCGTCGTCGTCGTCATCGTCGTTATAGTCATCATTCCACTCATTTCTACTGCAGCACAAAGGCATCTTCCTTAGAGTACTGGCCTATCCTATCCTACGTTGTCCTCATATATTATTTAAACCCAATATTGTAATTTCGGAGCGGTTACGCTGACGATGACGCGCAGAGCATCAAAGCCCACAATAAGTTGAAGTAACCGACGACCTGCCAACAAACGTTCAGGTTTTAAAGGTTATGCCGATTTGAACATCTGATACTTGGTTACGCGGAGTTAAATATTGAAGCACCTTCTTTTGAAAGGCCTTCCAACAGAGGCTGTCCAAAGAACCACTGTTTTCTTTAAATCCATCTGCAAACTTAGCCACTTGGCACACGAAGTAAAGCCTTTAGGCATGTTTACCTCTCTAACTGCACCCAGAAGATTATAGTGCATTTCCTTGTTTGTTTGTTTACTTGGGGCACGATTATCGCAAGATAACCCTGAATTGACTTTCCCTAATGTGCGCATTGATAAAAATCGAAAGCGTGCACGGATAAGCGATACCGGAGGTTGCATTTCCAATAAATGCGTCTGTATTTCCGATAGTGCAAACGTCTCCCTTTTTGGAGACCCTCGCACAAGTTAAAAGACGCCCACGTAGTTTGAACTGATGCGTTTTTCGGTGCGTTTCCACCAACCCCAGGTCTGTACACCTTCACCGCACCTATATAAATTCAGCAGCCTGTGCAGCTTTTACGTGCTCCAAAATAAATTCCATTGGAATACCGCGTGACGCATAAACCAGGGTATATTTTCCCTAACGAATAGATTTTAGCGAAAACCTTTTCTACGCGAGTTGAAACGTAACGATGACGCCATCATTACCGCCTGACGCGAGGTTCATCTTGCACCTGCGACACCGGCTACGCGGGAACTGGAGTCTGTTGTTGCTGACTGCGCTTAGAATCAATTTCTGTGAGCGTGAAACGTAATCCCACTACTGTGCGTGTGTGTTCCGGCGTCTGTCAGAGCTTGTGTGCGTTTCTGCAAGCTTGCGTGTTTCGACCTTCTTCATGGCTATAAGGACTAGAACGAGCCAGCTGCTAGGCTAATCTTTCTCTCGCTCTCTCTCTCTCTTTCCTATCCTTCCCGCTTATTCTGCATAAATCCTACTCCGTATAGTCTTACTTCATGAGAACTAGAAGCGATGTTGAACTTGGGCTGTATGGGCCTTGTGCCTTGCAGTTTCAAGTAAACACGTGGCGCCTCCTGGTAGCGGCGGCGACGATTTTTCCAAAAGAAGAAAACAAACATATACAGCAGTTCGCTCCGGGGATCAATTAGAACAACAGCCCGAAAATTAGAGCAAAACACATCACCGCGTTTTATTACGTTCACAGTTGTTTTATCAGTACAAAAATTCCACTTACGATTTGTGCGAGAATACATGCTAAAATATTTTAGAAAGCGCCAATTCTCTAATAAATGCCGACGACAGTACACGGATCAGCTGCTTGCGATGATGACGGGCAGAAAGCCCATAGTACCGGAGAAGAAATAAAAAGAACATAACCGTAGGTGGATTTGCGCATCTGCACGCTACTTGGCAAAACAAAACTGAACGAGTGTTTATTTTTACAGCTTCTCGAACAACCTTCTGTTGCCAGTATACGTGTATGCATCAGAAAATATATGGAGCATCCCACGTATATGCATGCTTCCATTGTATACGTATTCATGCCGGAAAATAATAATGAAAGCTTTGAAACGAAAACACAAGAAACATAAATGTTTACACTAGACACCGACACAACAATAAGCAGACGGACACACTCCAGCCACTATTCGGAGACCCGCATCTACAGTTTAATTGAAATTACTCTCAAATATCCGAAACATATGGTCCTGTGCAACTTGTGGTTTGCGTTTATGCCACAGCAGGTCCAAGGAAACGAGTTGAAGTGGAGCTTGTTGCACAGAATACTTTTGCTGTTACATATAACATGCACAAGCACAGCTACCTACGCTGGCATGTAGTTGCACGAAAATCACGTACAACTCTATCAGCTTTGGGACGATGTCCATTATTTAAATGTTTTTTTTTTTTAGCCAGAGGAACTATTTGTGGAAAACTATAGCTCCCGCTGTGCGCTCTACCATGTCCGTGCCCGTGGCTATGTCAATCGATACAAGGGTAAGCAACAACCTAAAAAAAAGGTATAGAGGCTTTTGTGAAACCTTCCACACGCGCATCTATGTCCAAAAATATTCGCATGTCAAGTACGCGTTTATCAACCTATGAACGCCTTTTAAAAAAGGATCAAACGACATTTTTGGAGCCCATCCAACAAACACTCATCATAGTTTCAGCAGTTTCAGGTAGATCTTTGCCGCGAAGTTGTATTTTCAAACACCGGCGCCTGCAATCCTGAGTCATCGAACGTTTTGCCGCGATTCCACACACACACAACGGGCATCAAATCACTTCCTGGAACCGATAAGACACAGCGGAGTTTACGCAGGAGAAATTCGCTTCAGCAAGCACCATGACAGTATCACCGCCCGCCGTCTCTTCACTATGCTCTCCTTTAAATGCTTGGTTATGCCAGTTATGCCCTGACTGTGATTTGAAACTGAACGATTGAATCAAAGCCCTCAAAGCCTTGCCGGCGCCGTTTGAACATTGCGTCGTCATTTCATGCTCTCGCGGGGGAAGGAGGGGGGAGGGGGGACGATCGCACCTCCTTTCACACAGGCACACTCATGCACTCCTGCTTCATAAGTGGGCTTGCGGGTTTCCGCCTTCTTATTTTTCTTTCATTTAGGCGGCGACGCTGGTGTTCATTTGAAGCCGTTGCGATATGACAGCGTGTTCATGCAGCGCGGAAATGGTCCCGCGCTACAACTGGTTTTGTTGAGGTGAATCGCTTTCCTGTCGCATTGCGACCTTTTCATTTTGTTAAAGCACCGTTTGGCTGTTAAGTGCGAATGCACTTCTTAAGCGAGCCTGAATCGTCCGCCGCCGTCGTCCGCATAGCAACAGCTGCGGGTGCGCGCGCTCCTCGTCTTCCTCCTCGTCTTCCCTAGCAACGGGGGGAGATGGGCGCGCGCTACTCTCCTCCTCCTCTCTCCGCTCAGTGACTGCGGGTGTTGGGCGCCTCCTCTCCACTTCGGGCGGGAGAGCTCTCGCTCGCGTAGCGGGCGCTCCGCATTCCGACGCGTGAGGGCGCTCGTGTAGCCCTCGCCGTAACGGCGGGCGCTACTCTCCTCCTCCTCGCTCCGCTCAGTGACTGCGGGTGTTGGGCGCCTCCTCTCCACTCCAAGATCACGATATCCACCGTAATCGCGCAATCAACAACCGTGCATTCGCACTTACACACTCTCCCCCTCGGGGAAGTGCGAGGGAATTTTTTTTTATCGCTTTGCAACAGAATAACGGCCATTCGCTCTTTCTCGTACTGATATTCGTACAGCGCTGGATGCGATGCTACGGGACGCCTGCCTGCTCGTGGAGCAAAGAGATCATGTCTTCGTTGTCCGCAAGATGACGCTGAACGCAGCATATCAGGGAGGAGCGACTTCGTGACATGGAGGACGGAAAATTGGCAGCGAGGGTGTTTAAGTACCTGTTTATGAGGAGCATGCATGGACACGTGGTAGAAACGGAGGACCGGACAGCTGACCAAATGGTACGGAAATTTGGTACGGAAAGCAGAGACGACGGACTGGGAGCGGAAATAGAAGTGATAAAACCCTGGAGAGTTATAGGAAAGAGGAACTAGAAATCAGGAAGCAAGGTTTCTATGACCATACGCGAGGCAGTGTGCATTGCTCTTTGAAGCACGGTCGGGGTGTCTGAGAGCATACACGGGTATCTACAGGCAACAGGATGACACATGTGTACGTTGCGGCCGAGATCAGGAAACCATATAGCATATTGTCAGAGACTGCACACACATACGACCGTAGTGAGCGAGGGGTAAATGACGTTGGCTGAGCTTTTGAGATTTGGGGTGAGGGGGAGCCTCAACTTCAGGGCCGTAGAGGTAACGAAGAGGTGGCTCGAATGGTGGTAAAGGAAAAGTAGGGAACAGATGTGTACGTATGCGGGGAGTAATGAGTATTTAGAACAGCGGTGGTGGTGGTGGAAAAACATTTTTATTTGATCCGACAAAAAAAGAAAAGAAAAAAGGTGCGTGGCCTCTTCTCAGTTCAGAAAGCCGTGAGCGACTGCAGCTGCTCTAGCCCGGGAGATTAGGTGTTCCTGAGCCCCGAGCTGAGAGCTGGTCAGCCACCACTCCCAATGCTCCGGGGTGGAGGAAGGGAGGGGGCTCGGGTAGTCGGCGCATCCCCATACAAGATGGTACGTCGTATTGGAAGTATGGCGGGTAGGGCAGTTGTAAGTGTATGTAGTGGGGGATACATGGTGAAGAATAGGGGTGTTAAAATATGTTTCCGTCTGGAGTCTGCGCCATATTCGGGCGTCGCAACTGCTGAGGGAGGGATGAGCGGGTGGATAACGGCCCCGGCTCTGACGGTAGTGGTGCAGAATATCAGTGTAGCGACTGGGAACGGGTAGGTTGGAGGACGGTGCTGCTAAGTCGCCCGCCCCCGATGGGAATGCCCGGAGTAGAATATCGCGGGCAGTGGCGTGCGCCGCCTCATTCCCTGAGAGTGAGGCATAACCTGGGTTCCATATACTTTGGATGTAGGGCAGGGTCTTTATTGTCTGGAGAAGCTTGAGGGCGGGAGGTGAAATGCATCCGGTCAGAAAGTTCCGGCATGCTTGCTGCGAGTCGGTAAGGATGGTTACATAGCCCGTAGGTGCTGTGGGGGCGGCGATGGCTATGGCTGACTCTTCGGAGGTGTTTTGGGAAAAAAAGGGGGGGGGGAGATTGGTGAATAACACATGGAGAAGGGGTGAGTGGGAAAAGGGGAAGGCAAATATATTAGGGTAGCTAAGGGTAGGGCAAGTAAGTGAAATAAAACAGGCAAGTCGGTTGCTGACAACCGACGCCCCGATCCAAAGGGAGGGCCACTAATCATCGTCATCATCAGTGCTGCCACCATACCAGCGCACGAGGCCCACACCCTTGAGAATATGGCTGCCTCCGAGGGCGATGCCCGGCACCTTGTCTGAGAAGTCTCCAGAGTGTCAGACATTCAGGTGCTTTTACTTTCTTGTGGCCGCAGCATGCGAGCGATGCAGGTTGTGGAGGAGTTGTGGAGTACAATTCACAATGGGGCGCATCGGCACGTCGGGCAGTTTGGATCTCGGACAATCCGTTGTTACGAATCAGCCCGCCGCCGTGCTTTTCTTCAGCACTCCTCGGCTGTGCGGCGAAGCCTCCAGTGCATGCGCCTTTCAAGCAGACCCCCCCCCCCCCCCCCCCCCCGCTGTCAGTGACTCACGCTTGCACGTCTCTACATGTCTGGGTAATTGGCACCTCGCTATCGGCGTGACGCAAACTTTGGTGGCGACCGATGCAACGCGCCGAGACTAGTCCGAAGGACGCAGAGACCTCCTCTCTCCCCTCTCTCGGGCTCAGCGTGCGCCGCTACTACGGACTGCTCACGAACTCTGGCAAGAGTGTTTGATGTGTCTGTGCAGTTTGTGTCAGGTGCACAATCTAGAGGGAACGCTTGTTTTGACCGTAAGCTCTTTAGGTATAAATAAGACCCCTCCAAGCGCGGTAGTTCATTCCTGTTTGAGCAGTGAATCAATGCTGTCACTCCGATCGAGTCCTGTACTCTAACCTCGCCCGTCGGGGCATTGTTCTTTGGCTTCGGCTCATTTCTCGCTATGAAGTAAACAGTTACTTTTTGCCTACGGCTTCTGGACTTTTTCACGGCTGCAACATTGGCTGGCCGCTTGCTTCACACCACGCTACCACACGCATGTCGGAGGCGACGGAGCTCGGCTCGGGTCGGCCTTCCCGGATGAAACAACGGGTTTTCAGCGGTGGGATGACAACGCCGCAACACCGTGTAACATTTCCGTTGCGCAGAACCCTTATTATGGCAGGGAATGGAGCAGCAGAGGCATTTGCGTTACGCTGGAACGTACTAAGCTTCGAAGGGGACTTTGCACCGAAGCTGCAACGAAACTGCCAAAATCCATTTGAAGCGAACGCTGTATTAGTGGGACCGATGGCGCCCTGAAAAAAAAAAAACTTATCCATTTCCTCATAGACCGGTCGGTCGACCGAAAAGTTCTGATAAGATCTTTGGGCGCACACCGCGTGCGGGAAGCCGGACTTCCATTGCGTCAAACTGGTTACTCGAAAATTGTGAGGAAGGAATGGTCCTACGATACACTGTTACGATTCAGCGCGCCGCTACTCAAGTCGCGCGTGCTGCAAGCTTCGTGTAGTGCACCAGTGGCTTGCGGAAAGCCCGCCTTCCTCAAAAAAAGCGATGACTCGAGTTGCGGCAGTTGCAAAACACGAAACAAACGGTTCTTCGTGTTGAGACGTGCACCGGAGATGCGGGCACCGCAGCCGAGATCTCCTTTCCGCCTCTCTCTGACTCAACGAGCGCCACTACTGCCGGCTCTCACGAACTCGGCAAAGAACGTTATGTGTGTCTGTACTCTTTTCAGGCAGTGTGTAAAGAAGCACTGGGAAAGCACCGTGGCCGTTACGGCTTCTGTGTATAAAAACCGACCCTCCCTGTGAATACATTCATTCGTTTTGCAGCAGCGAATCCATGCTGTCGCACTGTCGAGTCCCGCGGTAACCTTGCCCGGAAGGGTGCTGTTCTTGTATTGCTTCGGCTCATCTTTTGCCTTGCAGTAAACAAGTTAAGTCTGCCTTCGGCTTCCTGTCGTCATCACCAAGGCAGCAACATTTGATGGCCGCTCGACCACCACGCATGATGGAGGCGACGGAGCCCGGTTCGGGGACGCCTTCCCAAATGTAACAACACGCATCGATCATGAATTGAAATAGTACAATACTATACCTTGATCTCAAACCTCGCACAGGTATACATTTAAATGGTTCGTAGATGCGTTTACTTGGTGCGCGAAAAATCGTCTCATGGGTTCGTTCTTCGTTTGCGATTCGGGTCTTTGAAGGCTTCACGACCGATCGAGCGCACTTTCCTTAGATTGGACGACGCTTTCGCGCTTCTGTCAACCTTCTTTGGGAATGGGTGGTAAAGTTCTTCCAATATCTTTCCTTGCGTTCGGCCGCGACCAGAGATGTCAAATATCGTACTTGATAGCTCTAAGCATATTGCTTCTTGATTTTGTGGGGGGCAGCTAGGGGGGAAGGGGGGAGGAGGAGCAAGTGTGATGCGCTGTGCATTTTTTTCCCACTAGACCTTGGGATGTTCGTAGCTCTTGTCCTGTGTGCTTGTCCTTTCCAGGTGTTTTGCTTCCTCCATGAATCGCACAAGACGTCCCGTGGCTACAGAAGCAGCTACGTACTACGCTGCGTTGCCGTGGGCGTAATAGTATACGAACACAAGAGAGAGAGCGAGGGATAGAGAGACCGCTTATACGAATGCGACTGCCCAACAGGGAAGGAGAGGCTCGCCGCACCGCGCGAATCGCCAAACTCTCACAGTGTGGATAGCTTGCGCTGACGTCACTGCAGATGCTGCGACGATTGGGTGCATTGCCTGCGCGGTGAAATCCTGGGAAGTTATCTGCTTCTCTCACCTCTAACAGCGCTGATGAAGGACAGTGAAGACGTCATGTGCAAGCCATGTAAATTCGGCTGCGTTGTTATGATTGCCGGAGTCAGTGGCATAGCTCGAAATATATATATATATATATTTTTTTTTTGGGGGGGGGGGGGGGGTAAGGGGGGGGTGTTATACGCCACCGGTAAAACAATAAAAAAAAAGAAAGCCTCCACCCAAACGACATCTCAGCCATTTTTCTGCTTTAATAAAGCCACAGGGCTTGTTGCTTTGTTCACTGTAATATCTACAAGAAATACGATGCGGACTGAGGAACTTGTCAAGAAACCAACGTTCGTTTAATTTTGTTCTCTACATTGCAATTTATCAATGCGGTGTATGCATAGTGGGAAAAGGGGAATACCCTGAAAGGAGGGAAGAATTATGCGGCACTAATAAAATTAAGGGGGTGCTCTGACTCCGAACCCCCCCCCCCCCCGCCCAGGCTGCGCCCCTGGTAGGGCACGATGCCCGCGGAGATACGTATACATTTCACTGGATCTCCTTGCCCTAAATAGTGTTGTCGGTATAAAAATGTTTTTGCTGGAGGGGCGCAGACCACGTGGGCATGAATTGATAAAAGCCATAGTTCGTTGGTAGAGGTTCTGTAATAGCAAAATCAAGTATAGCAACAAACTACCGAGGGTTAAATATGAGCTACGTGTAGCCGGGATTGCATTGCTCTTGGAGGTGCTGGGATGGCATGTAGTGAAAACGAATCCCGGGGTAAACTTGCCTTGTAGAAAGCCACACCTATCAACTACCGCTTTACGAAGGCTTCACAAAACTCGGCGCACTTTCGCTGCGGCGGATAACGCAACTATGTACGCGATCGAGATACTGAGAGAGAGCGACGATAGATAACACAACTGTGTCCATGGGATATCGATGAGATATATAGTGCACCGGGCAAGGCTATTTTTGAGTCCTTCTTATCTGCTCTCTACCTTGTAACGCTGCTCCTCAGGCTGCACCGACAGGGGCATTGCAAAAGTGCCATGGGACAACACACGTACACTCTTTGTCAAGCCATGTCTTCAAGTGTTCTTTTACGGCAACAAATGTAATTATGGGACGATTGCTTCTTCGATCCTGTCCGCTTAACAGGATGCCCCTTAACGAGCGTGTTCTTTAAAGGGTGTATACCCCACCTGGGTGCCAACGTGTCGCAGGTCTTGTGCGGCATAGAGTTGATTGATTTGCAACGCAGGCGATGAGGCGCGCCGTAGTGGAGGGCTCCTGATTAATTTTGACCACCCGGGGATCTATGACGTGCGCCGAAATCTCCTACACGCGGGCGTCTTTGCTTTTCGCCTCAATCACAAAAGCGACCGCCGCGGCCGGGAATCGAACTCGCGTCCTTGTACTCAGCAGCACATGCGGCATAGAGTTGCATACTAATATGTACTAGAGGAAAACCTGGCGCTACTGTTTAGGGGAGCAGCGCTTCTGCGAGCGTTCCGTCATGTACAGGGCAGGCACGTTCCACTTTTCTTTGGCATATCTCCTGAACAAGCTGGAAAGTTGTCTGGGGCTTCAACAAAGCAATAATTTTATTGTAAAAGAATATTTAGGTGGGTGAAATATTATTGAATTGCTTTATTTTCTATAAAATATACATAATTTTATGGCGGATTTGTTGGGAAAAAGCCGCTCCAGGCAGCTTGACAAGCCCTAAAAGTAAAGTTGCAAGACGATATATTTGTCAAGGATTGCTTAAAAACTCTATTCAGCACGAACACAAAAAAGATGCCACACTCGCTGTTTCTTTCGGCTTCAAGACCAAAAACAATCCATGCGGGTAGCCAAGTGGAGTAGGCGAGCAAAGTCGCTCGCCGCTGTGGCGGCGCCCACGGCCGAAGCCGACTATAAAGCGACAGTTTCCCCTATAGTATATAGTGTTAGTAAGAAACTCAATGTTGTGCGGGTCTCTTTTATTCGCAATGGTCAACATGCGCTCGCAAAAGTGTCGAGTATTGTTGCCCACTGCACAAAGAATGGGCGACAGTACACTGTTAGCCTTTGTAGCGGCCTCAAAAATTATAACTGTCCGGAGGCGGGGCCTTCTAATGCCTCTCTCACAGGCTGTTTGGGCCAACTCATTAACGGTGGACTCCACAGACCGCCCAACACACAAAGGACCACTCAACGGGTCTTCCCAAAATACCGGTCTTCCCAAAACGGGTCTTCCCAAAATACCCCACTCTGGGCGCGTGTTTTTCTTTCTTTCTTTCTTTCTTTCTTTCCTTGTTACGTAGCTTTAAAAAATGTTAATCTCACTAACCGTCGTAAAAAATAGCCTAATCATTCCCCATGCCTCCTTAGGCGTTGAAGACTGCCGGCCTATCTTTCTGTATTTCCTCAACGAGCCCCTAATTTCCTAACCATATTATGCGAAAGCTTAGCGAGGGTCTCGGATCTGGCAGCCTTGATGCCAAGGTAGCATAAGAGGGTTTCCCGCCATTTCCCGCTCCTGACAGGCTGTAGACGTTCGAGTCACGCCCCGGGGGTTAAAAAGAAGGTCCCCTTCTCCCCGTGTAGTCAGAGTGGCACTGGCTACCACCCTTAAGCGCCAGGTACAGTTGTAGTAAATATAAATACACCAGAAAGTGAAGGATGACACAGTCGCCCAGATAGCCGAATTGGTAAGGCATTCGAGATCTAATCGAAAGGCGTGGGTTCGGTCCCCACTCTGGGCGTGTGTTTTTCTTTCTTTCTTTCCTTGTTACGTAACTTTAAAAAATGTTAACCTCACTAACCGTCGCAAAAAATAGCCTAATCATTCCCCATGCCTCCCTGGGCGTTGAAGACTACCGACCTATCTTTCTGTATTTCCTCAACGAGCCCCTAATTTCCTAACCATATTATGCGAAAGCTTAGCGAGGGTCTCGGATCTGGCAGCCTTGATGCCAAGGTAGCATAAGAGGGTTTCCCGCCATTTCCCGCTCCTGACAGGCTGTAGACGTTCGAGTCACGCCCCGGGGGTTAAAAAGAAGGTCCCCTTCTCCCCGTGTAGTCAGAGTGGCACTGGCTACCACCCTTAAGCGCCAGGTACAGTTGTAGTAAATATAAATACACCAGAAAGTGAAGGATGACACAGTCGCCCAGATAGCCGAATTGGTAAGGCATTCGAGATCTAATCGAAAGGCGTGGGTTCGGTCCCCACTCTGGGCGTGTGTTTTTCTTTCTTTCTTTCCTTGTTACGTAACTTTAAAAAATGTTAACCTCACTAACCGTCGTAAAAAATAGCCTAATCATTCCCCATGCCTCCCTGGGCGTTGAAGACTGCCGACCTATCTTTCTGTATATATATATATATATATATATATATATATATATATATATATATATATATATATATATATATATATATATATATATATATATATATATATATATATATATATATATATATATATATATATATATATATATATATATATATATATATATAAAGTACAATGGGGCCGGTAAACATTTGCAGTAAAAGAGAAGACGAAAGCGTAGCGAACGAACATGTATTAACGTTTCGGCTCGGGCAAGCCTTCGTCAGAATATTCTGACGAAGGCTTGCCCCAAGCCGAAATGTTAATACATGTTCGTTCGTTGCCCTTTTACTATATATATATATATCTATATATATATATATATATATATATATATATATATATATATATATATATATATATATATATATATATATATATATATATATATGTGTGTGTGTGTGTGTGTGTGTGTGTGTGTACTAAGGAAATAAAATCAGCCTAAACTTTTACGGTACAGCGCAAAACTAGGGGGCAGGAAGCACTTTTTTTGCGCTGAAAGAACAAGCAGAGCGGTCAGCAGCACGACCACACATCTTCGAACGCTTTTCCGTCTAAGAAATGCAATTGCTAGACGTGAGATATTGTAGAAGTTTGGGGCACGCTTACTGCACGAGCGGTATACAACAAATAGTCACCTAAGGTACTTGAAATGCTAAAACTAAATAAAAGTGTAAACTAGTTGTACATTATATACCTTATGTATCCAACCTCGGCAGCGCTGGCTTGTGGCCGAGTGGTCTGATGGTCAAAGCCACAGACCGCGCATTGTAGTTTTTCTTCTTTCCCGCTTTATAAAATAATTACCGACTTATCAACCGGATAAACGGTGAAAAGTGTGGTAATTTGAGCCAGTCTACGCAGTGCAAGCAAAACCGGGAGCTTGACAAATTCACTTCAATGTCCCTTTAAGTGTCCGGATTTGCTCAAGAATGGCAGGGTGAGAAACTGCACCAAACGCCTTTTGGAAGTCTAGACTTGCGATTGCTCTAAGTTGGGCTACACTCGGATATGCGTACACCTCTTGTTCGATTCGCAGTATTGTATCCTGTGTTGACCTGTGACCGCAGAACCCGGTCATAGTCCAGTCAAAGAATTGGCTATGTTCGAGAAGCCAAGTGAGACGATGCAGGACCATAAGTCCCATCTGTTTTCCAACACAGGACGTAAGTGAAATTGGGCGTAGACTGTTCGAAGCAAGTGATTGGCCTGGTTTGGGGATGGGGCGGATGTTAGCAGTCTTTCACTCAGGGGGGATAGAGCCTGTTCGCCATGCTTCATTGGTGAAATCTAGAAGAATTTCTAGAGCGGAGTCCAGAAGGTTCCTTAAGTGGGAGTATGTAATCATATCCGGTCCTGGTTTTGTGTGTCGTTTGCAATCGGTGAGTTCTGCGCGCAGTTCAGCAAACGTAACTTCTGCGTCAATAGGTTCCTGAATGGGACAAGTAACAGGAGGTGGGGAAGGAGGCAAAGGAGCTAGGAAAAGGAAAGATAGTCGCTTGAAGTCTGCAGCCAAATCAGCCAAGGTAAGACCTGTCTGCAGCGGCAACGATGTGATGTGCGTGGATCGTCGTGCCTGTCCAGACATTGAACAGATAATTGTTCAATGTCTGGACAGTTCAATGTTTGGACAGTCTGGACAGTTCAATAAGTTCAATGTCCAGATTCGAGTTGTATGCAGTGTTCTACTCAGAGAGTCACAGAAAGACAGCCAGTTGGATGTTTCATGAGTGCGCGCATATTCAGCCTCGATTGTGAGGGCATCGATGCGTGCTTTGAGGAAGCGATTGCGCTTACTATTCCGCTTCCATCGGCGCATAAGCGCATGACGCTGATCCCAAAGGCGTTAAAGATGTGTGTCAACAGTCGGACGTGTGTCGGACAGAGCAATAAGCTTGGTGTGGTGTCGAGAGGCGTCACGAATTGCCGAATTCCAGGTACTTAAATCAGATATCGCAGCCGTATCCACTGAGTCCCGGAAACTACTTCAATTGGTGAGGCGAGAACTTCGCGGTGACGGAATTGAAGCACCATTCAAGGGTACAGTGGTGTGAATAATCTGATGATCACTGCGAAGAGAGTTATCTTGGACCTCCCATATAGCCGAAGGTAAGCCTATTGCCCAAGTCAGATCGGGAACCGTATCTCTTTGGCAACTATTGCCTTGTCGTTTGGGACTTGTTAGGTCCTTAAGCAGAGAATCGGAGTTGCTAGTGACCCGCCTTAAGATTTGACCTGATGGTGAGGTGTAGGTGTAGAGCCAATCGGCATGTGGAGCGTTAAAATCCCCAGCCCAAAGAACAACATGATTGCTGTAGTAGTGGAGGAGCTTACCTACCCACCCAAAAGCGCGTCTCGCCTTAGGAAGCCAATACGAATTCATGACAACTAGTGGTGCAAAGCATCCAGGAAACTGAGTGAGAGTAAGTACCGATTCCGACGTGGTCGAGTTGTATGCGGAAATATCTACCTGGTGAGTTGGTAATGTGCAGAGGACATATGTGACAACATAGGTACGGGGATTGGGATCGCGGCGAGTCGGTATACTGGGCTGTATGAATGAATCGTACCCTGCAATGTTGTATACACCGTGGGTTTCCTGAAGGAGTATGATAGATGGAAGGTGTGGGAGGCAGAGTTTTTACAGTGGAGTCCGCGACAGTTCCATTGCACTATAAGTGGCGGAGCCATGTCCAGTTAACAGTATTTGTCGAGTCCGTAGATTGATCGAAGGTCACGTACCCAGTTCCTGATTGTCTCACGAACCCAGGAAAGGGCGAATGCCGGGCGGCAGGTCCAAGGCCGCGTAGCTAAGCGCGTGACGCGACAAGCCACTGAAGGAGTTCCTGTTCACGCCGGAAATGTTGCTCTTGTGCTTGGTAGTGCTTTTCTTGTGCTTGAAGCAACGGTTGAAACAGTTGATGAAGCAGCTGTGCCAGGCCCGTTGGTTGCATGGCTGCCGTAGCGGAAACCTCCTGTGCAGGTAGTCGCCCGGTGTACGGCTGTTCCCGCCGTACAGCGCGGAGTCGCTTGAGTAGGGCGGTATGCCGCGCTTCCGTTTCTTCAAGTCGTCGTCGAAGGTCATCTACTTCTTGCGCGAGCTTTTCCAACTCGGCTTGAATAGTGGCTTCCTCTTGCAGTATGCCCCTCAGTGGAGATTGTTCCTTTGTAGCACTACTTGATGTCTTTGCAGTCTCCTTCGAGCTGGCTGGGTGTTGCGGCCGCCGCGGCGTAGGAGACGTGCTGTATTTGCTCAACATGAGCCGGTTGCGAGTAGCTCGAACGTTGCTGCTGTCCGTGCATTTCGCCATTTCCTGACAATGGCAGCGCTGTAGTGGTACGCTCTTGCGAGCCATGATCTGATAACTCCGCATCGCATTGTCCGGGTGTTCTGCCACCGCTCGGTGATCGAAGGGGAGCGTATCTGTTCCCTCGGGTCTGTGACCGCGGTCGGCGTTTTGCGGCTAGTTCAGCATCAGCCTTAATTTTAGTCGGACATTTTGGGTCGGTAGCCATATGTCCCGGCTTCTTACAGTTGCGGCAGGTCATTATATTTGCTTCCTTGCATTTAGTGGCGGCCGCGGTATCGTTTCCGTGGTTCTTGCCGCATGTGTCACATACTGCCTGGTGAGGGCACACGTCTTTCTTGTGGCCGAACCGGTGACAGCGACTGCATACGGCCGATTTGGGTTCGCAGAGCCTGACTCGAGAACTGCGGCCGTAATAGGTGGGCGTCGCCCCTCAAACGTCAACTGGCATGCTCCACGGCTGCTCATTGTGCGTGCGTCAAGTATTCTCTGACGGTTGCACGACAACGCCGCCTTGAGTTCAGCCTTGCTTTCTTTGCAGTCGATGTTATAGATCACTCCACGGCATATATCTCGTCCGGGAGCCTGGTAGACTCTGCTTACCCCGAACTTCGAGGTTCGTTAGTTTGAGTAGGGCATCGGCTTGTTTTTTGTCATGGACCGGCCAGCGCCGTGATTGTGTTCGACGCAGGATGAACTCTGTACGTCATGGGTTTTGTAACTTTCTCTGTGGGTGCTGCGGAGATGAGGGTGAAGTGGAGGTCCTTTGTTGGTAAAGTGCTGAGATTCTCGTGGGCGTGCGGGCGTAGGACGAGGACATAAGTTTCCACGGGAGGTTCAGAATTAGGATTTAGTTGCTTACGTTTACGCCGTTGTTGAACCTGGTAGGGTAAGCTCCTCCGGTGTCAACACCGTCACCGTCGCAGACGTTAAAATCGGTTGCAGACCAGTCCGCCTGTGATGCAGTGATGAGCACAGCGTTGTTGGGATGTGCACTAGTGACTTCCATGGTTGGGTCAGGCCACGGTGGGTCAGGCACTGTAACCTCATGGTCGCATTCCTCGGCGCGCTCTTTCGTCACGTATGTTTCCATGCCGTCTTCGTCACTTCAGATGGCCGATTCATTTTCTTGAGCCGAATGCGTGAGGAGGTCGCGGCGCGTTCTTTTTTCCGTTGTACTGCTGCCTGAGGCGCTCGAAGAGCCTCTCCTGTCGTGGCAGTTGCGGCGAGCGCTGCAGCTCCTCCCATAGCGTTGTTTGGTTTTCCTCGTGCGTTCGCGCCGATGCTGGTGGGGCCCTTCGCGGCAAGCCTCAGAGCTCGCGCCAGGAGTTGCTTCGAGATCGGCACGTGCTGGCCATGGGCGTCCGGAAGAGGGGGCAAGGGGGAGCAACTGCCCCCCCCCCCCCTGGAGTTTCGGATATTTTCATGCACTACAAAAAAGCTGCACATCTTTGTTGGCCCGTAAAAAATAACTTTGCCCTGAAGGACGAAAGAGAGGAGAGCAGAGAAGAACACCGACGTTCTCCCCTGTGTCCGGTCCTTTAGCACAAAGTTTTTAAAATTATGTACGTGAACCAACCAGCCCAACAATCCACGCTATTCAAATGATAGCACACTCAGGTCCCGCGTATCCGTATGAAACGCCATTCAGGACTGCGAGTCAACATTGCTCATTAAACACTGACTAATATTGCCGGTCATGTCACGGGAGTGAAACAGACTGCCTGTGCTGGCTATTGAAGATAGCGAACAGTTGTGAAAGGTTTTACGTTTTCTTTTTCTAAACTCTAGATTTATGCCGCCTCTCCGTAGCGGGGAACCTCGCCACAGCGGCGGCTGCGCGTAAACGGTTCCGACCATCCGCCCACTTTGCGGCGGGCAATACCCCGTGTTAGGATCGGCCAACGCGGGCCTGGGAAAAATTCCTCGCGAGCTCTCTAGCAAGGTGTACGTGGATGAATCACCCAGAGGCACGAGGCGGCAAGAACCGCTGGCGCCAACGGCGGCGGCGACGGTTTCAAGTTGCGGCTTCTACCCTCGGTTCACCGGACGCTGCGGGCCACTTCTTTCCTTCATACCCGGACGATAGAAGGGTCCACCGAAAGAAAGCTGCGGTTTCAAGTGCCCAAACTCTTCGGTTTCCAACCGTCGGCGAGAGCAGGAGGTCACTCCTCTTCACATGCTGGGAGGCGAGCTGAGATTCCGTTCTCACGGGGCCTCCAAAATCAAGACTTGCGCAAAGTGGTGCAACTCCGGCACAAGGCATGATCGATGACGTGGACATTCACCCTTTCCATCGACCAAGTGGCCCGTGTGCCTCAGCCCCACCTCATGTCGTGGGCGGTACATCAAGTGCCGTCAACTGCTCAACTGATTGGACAATTCTTGTGTGAAGCTAAATTCCCCAGCTAGGGATCTTGGGAATACGAACTCTATTTAAACGACTGTATTTGTGCTATTCTGGTACTCCTGTCTCGACTGTCACCATGTGAATAAACCTACTGTACATTTTCCTGCTAAGCAGTCATCTCGAGTCTCTAGTCCGACACCACGCCGAACCGGGACCTGCGGGCCTGGACGAGTCAGACAACCCAAGGGCCCTCATCTCTAACACCCGTTTACAAGAGCCGACACGGAAACGTGTTTCTGAGCTGCACATTGTGGCGTTTCTTCGATAGTAAGCCCCTGCACGTGCGTCTCTGCGTGTGTTTGTGTGATTCGGTGTTTTTAAGTGTCCAGCTGTCAACGGAGCTGGGAACAACCAGGACAGCTGACGAGAGAACGACAGTGGCCAGCAGTGTGTGTGCGGTTACTCGACTGTGTGGGTGCGCGAGCGAGATCGAGCGACATGTACGAAGCTGTGAGCGTGTACTTTAGCCTGTAAATAAGTTTTCCCTGTAAATGAGGCGCTTTTCTGTTTTCAACTCCCGCATAACTATTTATTCATCCACTCAATTAGCGTATATTTTCTAATATTATCAACCACCAGGAACTCTCTAGCGAGATTTGCCTTGTGCGGGCCTAAATGACGGATATCCGACGCTTCTTCAAGCGTCAGCGGGTGTCTGACGAAGGGTTATCCAGCAGCCCAGCCGAAGAATCTAGTGTGACATGCGACAGCGTTGCACCCCTTGACCAGAGTGATGGAGACTTTCATCAGCGGACAGAAGCTGAGGTCGTCGACTCCATGGAAGGGACTCCGTCATCAGTGAGCTCTTGTGACGTAGTAAGTCATGATGATTCCCTTTGTCCTTCCTTGGGATTGAATTGCGGTGAGAGTAGCAAGAAAGCAACTAACTTGTCTCAAGAACACGATTTAGGAGACTTTCTGGGCAAAGGTAAACACACGGGCATTTCGGACTGTTTGAAGTTACGCCTTCTGACTAACCCATGGTCGCCAAATGTTACATACGACTTTAAGAAAGATGTAACGTCTGACAAGAGGACATTTCGCTACCAATGGCTGGCAGATTACGCCCCTTGGCTTGCGTATTCAGCGACGTTGAAAGGCGCCCTTTGTCGTTTCTGCGTCATTTTTCCGCCGAATGTTCACCGGGGTACCCAAGGTAGTTTTATCGTGCGCGCTTTCACCAACTACAAAAAAATGCACGAGGCGTGCAGGGATCACGTAAAATCCCAATGGCACCAGGAGGCAATGGCAGCCTCACAGAACTTTATGGATGTGATGACAGGCAAGCAGCTACCCGTTGTTCAGCAGCTCAACAGAGCCCTCCAAGATCAAGTTGAAAGGAACCGCCAGAAACTATTTCCGATTGTATCTACCATCATCTTTTGCGCAACGCATGACATGCCAATTCGCGGGAAGCAGTCTCGCAATGGAGTCTTCAATGATCTCCTTGACTTTCGGGTAGAAGCTGGAGATATTCCGCATCCGGTGCTGGCAATGCTAAGTACACATCCGTACGAGTCCAGAACGAGATCATCACAATCTGTGGCGACATCCTGAGAGAGCACATAGTGGCCGAAGCTAACACAGCGTTTGCTTTTTCTGTCCTCGCGGATGAAACCGCAGATATTGCAGGAACAGAGCAGATGTCTATAGGTATTCGCTTCATTGACAAGACGGGAACTAACGTATACGTTCGAGAGCAGTTTATGGGATTTGTTGAGCTGGAGCAACTGAACTCTGCTTGCATCGCTGCTACGATCGTGAAGTTTTTAAAGGACACCGGGCTGATTCTTTCAAATCTCGTTGGACAAGGGTACGATGGATGCTCTACAATGGCTGGAAGAGAAGCTGGAGTCAACAGATTAATACAGAACGAGCTTCCAAAGGCACTGTTCTTCCATTGCGCAAGTCACAAGCTGAATCTCGTGATCAACGATTTGAATGAAGTGTCTGAAATTCGTAACACAATAGGGGTTATCAAACAAACCATAAACTTCTTCCGTGAGAGCGTGCTTCGAAGGAAATTAGTGCCCAACATTCCGATGCTCTGTGAAACAAGGTGGTCTGCAAAATACAAGTCAATTAGGATCTTCTCTCAGCATTACGTGGCCATAGTCGAAGCACTCGAAGAGCTCGCGTCAATGGAATCAACATCGAACGCTGCAACTAGGCAACGCGCTCACATCCTCTACTGTGCAACAACAAGTTCATCTTTTATTGTCTGCTTGCACATTGTAGCGAAGTATAGCGCACGGCTGGAACCGGTTACGAACGTTCTGCAGAGCGTATCCATGGACATCCATTCTGTACACGACCACATCACTGAGTTGCAGAATATTTTTGGTGGCCACCGGACTAACGCTGAAGAGCAGTTTTCTGACATCATGAAAACAGCAAGTGAGGCAGCCGATCACCTAAACGTGTTGATATCTGTGCCAAGACAAGTCTCTCGTCAGGCCCACCGACAAAACTACAGGATTCAGTCACCGGAGGAATACTACCGCGTGGCAATATATGTGCCATACTTGGACTCGCTTACTGCTTCTTTGGCTCGCCGCTTCTCTGAAAGCAATGCGAAGAGTTTTAAACTCCTCCAACTGCATCCAGCAAAAATGAAGTGTTTGAGCTGCGTTAAATTTCATGCTATCGCTGAAGAACTCCAAGGCTTTTACAGCATTGAAAACTTCAAGGAAGAAGGCATCTCTTGGTACGAAATGTGGCGCAACAAAACGGGGGACCCCTCACAAATAACTTACGCCGAACTTTTGCTTCAGGCCAAGCCATTCTTTCTAGCTGTAGCAAAAGCAATTGAGGTTGCACTTGCCTTGCCAGTTACGACCTGCACTGTCGAACGCTCCTTCAGCACAATGAGAAGGGTAAAAACTTGGCTACGATCTACAATGACAAATGACAGGCTGGACGGCCTTTGTATGATGAGTGTGCACCGAGAGCGTGTAATGAAACATAAGAATGACTTCATCACACATGTCATCTCGCAATTTGCCCAGAAAAACCCGAGGCGTCTGCAGCTGCTGTTCAAGGAAGATTGACGGAGTGCAGTTGTATGTTTGTGAACGTATTGTGCTGTGTGCTGGTGATCTGTTAACGTGAGTCGAGGACCCTCACGCAGCAAGACTTACCACTTTTATTTACGAAGGGACAGTAACTTTTCGCATTTTCGTTATTAACTTTAGTTCTTTGTTCGGTAATAAAATCAAATGTATATTCTCCAAGTGTGGTTCTAATTCGCTGTTTATCATTTTTGTTTCATATGCGTACTTTAACATATTTTTGGTGCTACCCAACCGTACCCCCCCCCCCAAGCTATGGATGCCCCCCCTTGCAAAAATTTCTGCGGACGCCCTTGGTGCTGGCCGTTCTTGTTGATGTGGTAACGGCGGCGGCATTTCTGCTTGAATCGGCGCATAGCCTCCGCGATCGGCTGCGGGCGGCGCGCCGTTGGGCGCCGATCGCGGAGGCCACGATCGGCGTCGCCTGTTGTTCTCGTCATCAGATGGCGGTGGTGTCGCCGCCACCTGGCCGGCGGTCGTCCCCGGCGGTTCCATGGTGTAGGATTAGCGAAGCCGTCGCCGGCGGCGGAAGGGTGGCCGTAAAACGGCCTTGAAACACGGTACCTTGTCGAGTGTCACCTGAATAGGCTCCTGGTGCAATGCCGGAAAGGATGACCCGTAGCACTCGAAGCACAGACGTAAAGAGAGCTCTTGACTGGTGATGAAATGCAGAGCGTCGGGACATACGTCCACTGACACTGGGCACAGCAGCACCCCCCAAGGCGAGGTTAGCCGCTTATAATGCGCTTATCTTCCTACGTCATGTAACAAAAAAAAAAAAACCTCAACGGGTACGTATACAAAATGTGAGGTGCTGTGCACGAATTTTCGAACGTATTTGCAGAGTTTGGCAATGAAGGTCGTCATAGCACTTCACCTCAGCCTGTGCACCGCAAGCAGCTTTCATATGCTACTTAGAAGAATTTTTCCGGGCATTTAGCGGGGAGTTTCATTATATGCAAAACTCTGCGAAGGAGGAGAGTATTGCCAGGTGTTTAGCAGAGTAGTTTATGTTATTCAGAAGACCGCTGAAAGAGGCTGTTTGTGTAAGCATCTGGCGGAGTATTTCATTTCAGCCAAAGCGTTTATAGGTGCATGCCACGAAGCACGCAAAACTCAGTTAGAGACCTACGTGATGCGGCATACGCACAGATGTTAAGAGAGTCTGCTTGGCACCGTAAACTTTGAGCATATCCAGATGACGTGCACGATATACGTCACATGTTGAACAAAGTGGTGAAAAGGCCGGCTGAATTTCTAAGAGGAAATTCCTTGTGTATGTCACGTTCAGTGGCATGCAATGTGATACAGCTTCATCACGCTTACTGAGCTGCATTGTTGGTCAATGAGATGCAGCGGCGCATGTCGAAGTCTTATAACTGTCCAGGCGTACAGCTGAGTTCTCCAGTCAATCGAGGATTCGAGGGTTGCGGTATTTTTTTCTTGTAAGGGAAATTACCAGCGGAGCATGGAGCCTTGATCAAATATGTATACTTGCAATCGCGGTTCGCGTGTTAGTATCCTCGCTTTGCAGGTTTTATTCTGGTCGGCTTAGGGCAATTATTCACTTGGGCTTCCCAGCCCCTTGCAAGGGATGAATAAGGTCGACCTATGTTCGGATTCGCAACGTCGGTGGGTATGGTTACCTGAAACGCCGGAATAGGTTTTACATGTTGGCCAAGTGGCAGGTCTCTAAGGCTTGATTATACGATTGAATAAATAAATCTTAATAGCCAAACATCTAGTGCTGCTTTCAGGGCACCGGCCCGGTACCCCAGTACAAGTCTCACGAGGGTAATTAGGCGCCACATGCCTCTGGCAGCGCGCATGCGCTCTGGGCGATTACCCAAGAGGGACGAACCTTTCCTTGGTTATGAGAGAAAACTCTCCCTCGTTCCCTTCTGTGGGACCCTCGAAATGGCCATAGATCAAACGCAAATCAACAGCGCACATACGTGGCATTTTATTTTATCGTGGCAGATAACTGCGTATACCCAACCAAGAACCCGACAAGTGTTCGTCGAGCAAAACTTCCTATCACTACTGCTGTAGACAATGGTGTCCGAAGATTAAACTGCCCTTTCGCATTCAAGTAAAGCCTGAAATTATCCCCGTTCCCTGCATCGTTAAAAATTGCCGCAAAATTATCCGCAATTGTCCTGCGTTATTTATTTATTTATTTATTTATTTATTTATTTATTTATTTATTTATTTATTTATTTGCTTACCAAAGTCAAAGATTTTATTGAACCCGCTCGCCTCCCCGGACAAAAAGTTAGTTTTAAATGTGGTACCTACGACATTTACGACACCTACACTTTTAAATGTCGTACAGCTTAAATGGTTCATACAACGAACATTCTTTTTTCACCGGACACAGCACCGGACACAGGGAGCTCGCGCCACCGGAGCAGTGCACCTCGTGACTACAGATCGTCATGAGAGAGAGAAACAACATCTTTATTGCCTGCGAGAGGTTACCTACTGTCGCCGGCCTCCTGGGGGGGGAGGCAGCGTGTTCGGCCGCTGGCGTTCAAGGGCCGCCAGCGCAAGCTGAACGGCATCCCGCTGTAGGTTGCAGTCTGTGCTGGCCACCGCACTGGCAAGGCGTGGTGGCAGCGTGTCCATGAGTGGGTCTGTCTCTTGGCACTCCCATTAACACGTGCACCATGGTGGCTCGATCCCTGCCGCACACCACACACACATCACTTTGGTATACCTCCGGGCATACATGCTTTGCGAGTACTGGCGTCCATATTGCGCGTGCCTGCAGCTGTCGTCAGTACTGCCTCCCGTCGGGTGAGATTCCGGTGTGGTGGCGGATACGTCCTTCTGTTTTCTCGATACCAGGTCAGCACCCCTTTATATGTGCCAACCGGTATCATCCCGTCATTGTCGCCTTCCGTAGGTCGAGGGCTCAGGGCAGTGCCGTGGCCGGTGAGCACATGCGCTGCTCGGTCTGCTTCCTCGTTACGGTTCGCACCCGTGCTCACAGGGCCCATATGCGCTGGGAACCACCTGATGGTCACTGGCACTAGTCGTTGTGGTAGGGCCCCGCACACCCTAGACGCGCACGAGGACACTTTGTTTGTAGCGAAGTTCATAACCGCACTACGCGAGTCGCTTAACACTGTTGTGCACTTTGGGTTAGTTAGGGCTAGTGTGATGGCCAGCTCTTCTGCTTGGTTGGAGTCCCGAGCCCGTACGCTGCCCGCCGTGTACAGCTCCCCTGAGGTCGCCGCGACCACGGCCACAGCGTACGTGCCCGGGCGGTCTGGGTATGCCGCCGCGTCGACATAGTATGCACCAGTGTCCGCGGCATATGTAGCGGTGAGGGCCTTTGCTCTGGCCAGGCGACGTTCTTGGTTCATCTCTGGGTCCATATGTTTGGGAATTGGTGGAAACTGCAGAAAGCGAAGCAGCGCGCGCGGCAGCGGCGATCGGTCCTTGTCCCCCTGCAGCCTCGTTTGAGAACCTATTCTTTGTAATATCGATCTGCCTGTCTTTGTCTGTGCTAGTCTTGTGAGTTGTGCTGTATGTTGTGCCTCTGCTATTTCGCTTAATGTGTTGTGTATTCCTAGCTCTAAGAGGCGCTCTGTATTAGTGTGTGTATAAAGGCCTAGTGCCGTCTTATATGCTTTGCGTATCAGCGCATCAACCTTTCGGTTCTCCGCTGTTGTCCAGTCGTGGAAAGCCGCGACGTAGGCCACGTGGCTGATCGCGAACGACTGCACCAGCTTCAGGAGGTTGCCTTCCTTCATCCCTGCATGCCTCGTTGCCACCTTCTTGATAAGCCTTACGGCTGTTAATATTTTCGTTTCCAGCTTTGTGATGGTAAGGCCATTGTGCCCAAGCGCATCGACGTGTAGACCAAGGGTACGCAGCGTCTTCGTTCGCGGGATGGTCATCCCGTCGCGCGTCCGGAGGTTGATATTGGGTTCAGTCTTGTTTCCTCGGCTTTTTCGTTTTGGTGGTATGATCAGGAGCTCTGACTTTGTCGGGGAACACGTGAGGCCTGTGCCTTGCAGTTGGTCTTCGACGTCATCGATGGCGCGCTGCAGCGACGCCTCGATCTCGCCGTCACTGCCGCCGGACACCCACAGCGTGATGTCGTCTGCGTAGATGGTGTGTCCGACATTCGGGATGTTCTGTAGTCGTTTGGCCACCCCGATCATCAGCCGCGACCCACGAGGCACGAGTCACGCCGCCGGCAGTTGGGATCGAGACACCGAGCCGACAGCCCCGAACTCGGACTCTGCCACGCAGGACCACCACCGGCGCCATTGCTCACCCGTCACCGCCGCTGTTCGCCTTCTGCCAACCTCTCGGTCCTCCTCAATAAATGAAGGCGGGACCTCTTCTCACTCCCCCTTCAGCTTAAATATACAGTAGGTACAGCGGACTGTGGGTAACGAAATTAAAAATAAATGCTGCAGCTCATTTTGCGCTAGTTTTGCCTTTCCCACTGGACACATAACAGCGAAAAAATTACCGATTTTTCTTTGGTGCAGCATTCGTAGCGAATTGTAAATAAAGTAATTGCAGCGACATTTTCGCTATTCCAACTTCCCATCAAAAAGTATTTTGCGTGAAATTGCCTGATATGAACCAGTTCATGATTGCTTTATGATTGGGTCCTTATTGTGCTGCTTGATGGACATAGTTGGTCAAATATGAGGACTGGGATGATGACTTCTCAGAAGAAGTTTTTATTTATTGTCTTGCTATTTACGCTCACGGACTGCAGTTATGTGGGTTAATATCATAAGTTGGTCTGTTTTTTATTGCGTGAGTTGTTATTACAGCAGTATTTAAGCAGTGACCCGCTTGTGACAATTAGGGGTCACCGTGGGGTTAATGCTGTCGCCTGGCCGAACGGAAAATGACACGTGCAAGCGAGTTATCTTTTTAACTAAAAAGTGGGATAGCCCAGCGGTTAGCTCAATTGTCCCAATGTCCGTCTTTCATAGAACTATTCCCACAACATTCTATTAATCGCACCACCTTTCACCTGATTCGGTCAAGGAAGGAGTTGAATCAAATTAACACAAATTTAATTCACAAGTATGCTGAGAGTAAAATTACACGCATATAAAACCAAAGCAAAACATAGACCAGAAAATATATTGACCGAAACAAAAAATGACATATAACACGGGAAATCATAGAGGTAAAGGTTCAGGAACACCAACATGGAGGTACAAATAAACGGAACTGTAACGAAATGCACATTTTGTTTTCATTTTCAATAGCCCGGCAAATGAAATGTAACGCGGTAAATCGTGCAGAAAGTCTACACAGGTAAAGGTTTAAGAATAACGCTAACATGGAGATTTAAAATGACATTTTTGGCTAGCGCATTTTCATAACTCGCCCTCGATCAATAGTGACGGCTAAGTTTAAGGTGTTGCTCCCACCTTCGCATGTAATTACGGAACTTAATTGTTTAAACCTTTTATAGAGAAATGAATCCGTGTCACAATGTGTACAGAATTCAACCGAATTTGCTGTCAAGGTCTCACGTGCTAGTCGCAACCAACGCCGTTAAGGTGTTTGTTGTGAATAAGGGCTGCAGCATGTCCATAACACTGTCATGGTGGAGCTCTTGTCGCTGAAGCAACTGGTGAAAACGTCTTAGAGATCGCTAATAGACTTTAAAAAATGCACGAAAAAATTCATAAGTCCCCCCAAATTACAAGAGGTAGTAAACACAGTGGCGTCTTCCCCTGGCATGCAGGAACCAGTAGTTGGTCCTGCAGACTTGGCACTTCGTTTTCAGTACACACTTCCTTACCAAGTGCCTGCGACATAGTAGGTTAATAAAATAATAAAGCCCACTAACGACAGTACAAGCATTAACGGTAGGATTATCCCAGAAGAAGGATCTTGGTATTTTCGTTCCAAATAGGAACGTAAAAAAACAGTCAACTTTTTGCAGCCTATAGAATGTGCGCACTTCCGCTTTTGCTTCATGCGCAGCGTCAAGAAGGGAAAGGAAAAAACATTCCTTGTGCCTGTCCGTCAAATTAATCCCCCGTTAACTCGAACTCTGCTATCTCAGAATATCTTTTTGAAGCTTTTTCTCATCGTGTGTTTACCTCCCATAATCGCTACGCATTTACCCGCTTTATCCCGAAACGTTTTTTTTTTTTTTTTTTTTTTTTTCCGGAGGACCACGGATATCTCGAAATACTGCCAGAGTGGACACAAGGCAAAGTCCGCTAGAGGCAGCTGATAATGTCCTTGTTCGAATGCTTAGTTCCCACTACTCGCCGAACGCGGTCGTGAAGTGCAAATTTACACGGACTACGCTTGGACTACGCGTCCCCGTTACCGGAATTCTGTCTGGCGCGTACATCATTGAGGTAGCTGTGGGCGACGCAGCTGATCATGCAGACGAGGAGGAGCCCCCAGAAGTGCATGCCTACAACGGCAGAAACAACATACATGCTGCGTCTGCTTCGTAACAAGGTAGCGGTAGCGACCACCAATTCATGCGACTAGCATGCATTGGTGGTCACTACCGCTTCTCGAGCTTCTCAATGCGGCGCATTGAGAAGCTCGAGTACACTTTTCTGGGATGCAGATGCGAACGCGAAACAGCCGAGCACAACACACTTCTTTCTTCTGCAATGATAAAAGTTTCTTTTTCCTGCGAATTATTTTGCCTTATTACGAAATCGCCCCTGTGCAATAGTGATTTCGTTAGCAGCACTAGCTGTTATGTCAGGGACCTGGCCACAAATTTTCTGCATCTGTCATAACTCGAAACTCCGCGCTTATCTCGAAATTTTCAGAAAGATTTACGACTTCAAGTTTTTGAAAGATTACTGTATATCAACAACGTTTTAAGTAAGAATGTGCATCAAAAAATGAGAAAGTATCGTTGGGAGGGGGGAGGGGGGGGAAGCCGATAATTTTATGTCGGGTCGTACTAGTTTAAAGTTTGCTCAAGCGGAGTCATAACGTTCTGCGTCTACTTTCTAAATCAGCTGGTCAAAGGCACGGGTTCGATTCCCGGCCGCGGGGGCCGCTTATGTGATGGAGGATAAAAGCGAAAAACGTCCGTGTCTTCGAGATTTCGGCGCACGTTAAAGATCCCCAGGTGGACAAAATTAATCGGGAGCCCTCCACTACCGCTTGCCTCACCGCCTGTGTAGCGCCGCTGCATTAAACCTCATAACCCAAAATAAATCAGCTGCGCAAGCGGAAAACACCGCAGCGAGCAACGCAAATATTGCCGCGCGCAGGCTGGGAGCTAATGCCGGGGAGCGCTGGCTGTTCAGTGGTCGACGACAGCAGCGCCGCCGCTATACCGGTTTTATTTTCGGCGCGAAAGTCGACCCGGCGGAACAATGGCAGGGACCGCCGCTCTGGCCACTCTAAAACTTCTATTACACTCTAATTTGAGCCAACTAGTGTCACTAGATAGGATACAGAGTACCGTCACTGAGGCTACAGTGGCTAGAATACTGAGGCACACGAGCGAACAACGGCGGTCATTTTGGTGTTCATCCGTGTTGCCGGATTGCCGCTTCTCCGGCTTCACTGCTAACTTTTACGGGGTCATTTGTGAACAACACTGCCGAAGAGGCAGCAACACGGCATCTACAGAGACACTTCTGCAGCTGAAATGCTGTGAAGCGCGTTATATTTTATTCGCATTCGCAACGACGTCAGTCGCGCGCAGCCGCCGAGCAGGGAGGTCAAGCTAAGCCTACCACAGTTGACCGACAGAAAACGCATAAACAACAAAATGGCGGCGTCCATGAACCGTCGCAGTGTAAACAAATGAACTGGCCAATGATCACGGGGGCGGGGCGGAACAATAGGAGAAAAGAGTGCCGATACTCTGAAACCTTATCTAGTGACACTATAGGGTCCACTGCAGCACAAAGACCTCTTCCACTGACCGCTAACCGCTTCTGTCCTGCGCTGCCCGAGTGAATTCTCTGCGTCCGGATTTTCTTGTTTCATCTCTGCACCGAGTTAATGGCCTTCCTCCTCTTCTAGTACCGTCTCTCGGTGTCCGTTCTGCTTCCCTCGCAGTACATCTGTTGTCATATTGCCTAACTACGTGACTAGCCTGCGTCCATTTCTTTTTTTTTTACTTCCAGCTATGGCACCTTGTACTCGAGTTTGTTCCCTATATTCCAGGTTGCTCGTTTCCTGTCCCTAAGGGTTACTCCTTATTCGCTCCATGGCCTGTTGGGCGGATCTAAGTTTGCTTTCTGGTTGTTTAGTAAGGCGCGAAGTTCCCGCTCCGTATGTTCATCACCGGCATAATGTATTGATTGAATACCTTTCTTTTTAGAGATAGTGGTAGCTTGCTTTTCATTACTGGCGAGTGCTTGCCGAGTGCACCCCAACCCCATCCTATTCTGCGCCGGATTTCTTTCTCGTGGTTGGGATCAGCACTGACCATCTGGCCAAGGTAAATACATTTTTCTTTCTGTTGCAGTCTTTCATTACCTATGCTGAAAATGTCGTGTTCAGCGTGTTTATTAATCATTTCTTTTGGTTTATTTATCATCATCATCATCACCAGACTATCTACGCCCACTGCAGGGCAAAGGCCTCTCCTATTAATCTCCAATTACCCCGGTCCTGTGCTAAGTGCGACCAATTTATCCCCGCAAAATTATTGATATCATCTGCCCATCTAACTTTCTGCCGCCCCCTGCAACGCAAGCCCCCGGCGAAACTCTCTGATCCCAGTTCTTCAATCATTTTTTGGACTTGTTATGCAGATCGACTGAATAAGACTATGTCGTCTACAAACTACAAATGGCTCAAGTACACCTCGTATATCCGTAAAGATAAGTTCTCCCAGTCAAGCTACCGGAATACACTCTCCAGACATGCTGTGAACACGTTTGGCGAGCTGTTATCTCCCTGTCTTACTCCCTTTCGTATCAGGAATTTTCCGCTTTGCTCGTGAAGGCTCATCCTGCCCGTCCATTCCTTATATATGTCGTCTAGGAGGTCGCGGGTAGGTCTTCTCTATTTCTTGGTCCTTTAAAGCGTTTATCCCTTTGGCCCAGCCCACACAAACGTGTGGGTCAACAAATCGTTTACTAAGTGGCACCTGTTTCGGTTTCAGTTTCACAGCCCTTGGTAGTCGCTGCGAACGCTTCCGAGACTTTATTGGTTTCGTTAGTTCACTCACTTCGCCACCAGTGGACGAGACATCGCACATTAAAAACGGCGCTCAAGCCAGCGCGATCACGCTAGCCGCCTTCAAGATGAAAAATGATATTTCCTCTTGCTATTCTCGTGTTTTCTGAATAACAAGTGTAAGACACGGCTTGCAGAACTTGGAAAAACGCGATTTGCTAAAAAGTACACCCACACCCATAAAATGCACCCACACATATGTGTGGGCTGGGCTTTTGTTGTCACGAAAATTTTGCTGTGCACTACAGGGTGGCGGGCTCGTGCACTGCAGCGCTAGCGATAAAAATTTTTTCTTCCTTTCTTCGTGTCTCATTTATTCGCGGTTTTGTGCTGGCTCGTTGGTAATGTTTTCTCGCGCCTTAACCTTGAACTAGTTCTGTAATTACTTGTGAAAAAATATTAAATATAATTATTAATTATATTAATTAAAACTTCACTATTATTATTTTTCCAAAAATCCCATTTATAATATCAGTACTCCTGAAAACAATGTAAAACTCGCAAATAAAACGTAAAAATGCAGGTTTTCTGCGCCTGGTGCCATTTTTAAGGTATTCTTACTACCCGCAGATCATACGAATAGAAGCCCAGCCCACACATATGTGTGGGTTTGTTTTCTGTGTGAAATACTCTGCGCTTTCTATTTTCACTTGTCCAAGCATGATTAGGAAGGGGTAAATACACAAAATTTATTTACTTGTGGCCTTTTTTTCTAAAATCTTTTTGTTGGGCAGGAAAGGGTTATCGCTGCGGCGGTGTTTACTGAATCAAACGCGTTTTCATAGTCTATAAATGTCATGTAAAGCGGCTTCTTATCCTCTGTGCATTTTTTCTATTACTTTGTCGATGACCTGGATGTTATCCATTTAGAGAGTATCCTTTTCTAAACCCAACCTGTTTTCTGGGTTGTTGAAATAGAGGCTGTAATTTATGCGGTTAACTGTAACTTTGGTAAACAGATTGTAAACAACCGAAAGAAGGCTAATGGGTCTTTATCATGTGCCTTCTGGTGTAAATTAAAACTAATTTGGCGTTTTTCCAGGCTGTGGTAAAGTCCTCAAACATTTTGAGAATAGTTTAGCAAGCTTTTCTAGTGATGTATCTTCCCCTCCTATAAAATTTCTACGGTTATGCCGTCGTCGCCTGCAGATTTTTTCTATTTTCATGTCCTCAAGCGACTTTTGTACTTCCTCTTAAGTTAGCTGGCGGATCATCGCAAGCTATGCTTGTAGACTCAGTGGTTACCGCTGGTCCAATGCCGCTGGCGTATAGCCTGGTGTAGAATCGTTCGACTATTTTTGTTATGTCGTCCATATTGTGCTCAGTGTGACCCTGTT
Organism: Haemaphysalis longicornis; assembly: GCF_048455015.1. Lineage (NCBI taxonomy): Eukaryota > Metazoa > Arthropoda > Arachnida > Ixodida > Ixodidae > Haemaphysalis > Haemaphysalis longicornis. The sequence continues at coordinate 190,923,633 of NW_027526445.1, forward strand.
CGTCTCTAAGTGCGTAAATTGTGTCTCTGACGATAGCTACCCTCCTCTTTGCTGCCTTCAAGCTACCTCATATTTCCAACGTTTCCTCGATGACTGTTATGTTTTACGCCTGAATGTCATTTGTTTTACTTCTTTTAATCAATTTCGACAGCTCCGATAATTCAATTTCATCCACCGGATCCGACAATTTCATATCCTGATGCTTCGCAATAAGTTCCTTCGTTTGCTGACCCGCCGCGGTGGCTCAGTGGCTAAGGCGTTGCGCTGCTGAGCACGAGGTCGCGGGTTCGATTCCCGGCCGTGGCGGCCGCTTTTCTGATGGAGGCAAAAAGCAAAAACGCCCGTGTGTGCGAGATTTCGGTGCACGTTTAAGATCCCCAGGTGGTCAAAATTAATCCGGAGCCCTCCACTACGGAACGCCTCATCGCCTGCGTTGCGTGGGCGCGTTAAACCCTACAATTAATTAATTAATTCGTTTGCTGAGTTAATTTGACGGTTTGTTTCCTACATGCCGCTTCTGCAATAGCCGCTGCTGACTTCGTGATTGCTGTTGTTGGGAAGTCATTTAGGGTGTCAGCACTTTCCTCGTTCTCACCTTCTAAAACCGCGACTTTATTCCGGAGGGTTATTTGAAACTTCTGTGTCCTATCTCCGAGTGACTTAGTGCTGGGTTTACTATTTACAAGTTCCTTTCTTTCCCTTTTAGGATTCAACCTTGCTGTGCACATAACCATCCTATAATCAGTGAACCGGATCTTGCTTAGAACGTCCACGTCCTGCACAATACCTGGGTTGTCAGTAATCACGAAATCAATTTCGTTTTTTGTCTTTCCGTTGGTACTTTTCGATATCCGTCTCCTACTCTTGCGTTTGCGTAAGAAAGTGTTCATTATTTTCAGGCTATTTCTCTGCAAATCCAACCACTGTATATTGTCACGGGCTCGGTCTTTGGCTCCTTACCGTAAACGGAACCTGTGGCCAACCCCCGCTCTGCGGGTGTGCACCCTCTGGGACAAGTGAGCCCACAGGCTGGGGAAGAAGAAGACGCTCGCTGATGTCGGCGTGCGTGCCGTATGCCTGGGACATCGCGGCTGCCTTGTCTGTCGTTACTATCCCGTCTATTGTTGTACCTGCCATCTCTAAATACATCCCCTCCGTTGCCACGTCACAATATCATCGACAGTTGCGAGTGCCTATTCCGAAATTCCCCACTGATTTTTAACCTACTCTGTTCGCGTCTACTTTCGGGTTAAAATCTCCCATTACAATTGTGAACTGCGTAGTTACTTTAGCAATTGCTGACTCGACAAGGTGAGCGGGAAAGCAAATAGGGCCATTTCCTTGGCAAATGTCTACAAAAACTATTTTTGACGACATTTGCAACGAAAGGAGCAGATACGCAGCCGTTTTTTTTTTATTATTATTATTCTTACTCCGCTCCAGTAGGTGGCGTTGTTCCAGTAAACGTTTTACTCACTCACTTTTCCTTGTGTTTGGAAGCACTGCAAAAGCTGCAGTTATCGCCAGCACAGGGCGACGCTGCGTGATTTGCTCGTCGGAGCAGATAAGTCCTGCAGCCTCTGCTTTGATTTTGTTCCGATTTTCTTTAGGATGGCTATCGAATACGTTTGTTGCTGCCACTGAAGGGAATTCAGTCAATAGCCATGGCTGTGCTTGAATGAAGCCATTCGAGCGCACAAGCAACGCCCCGAACGAGAAAGAGAGAGGAAAAAAAGTTTCTAAGTTATCCGACGGGCGTATTGCAGTGATATTTATCTGGGGCACTTGCGACCCCTGATCTAAGTACTGCATGTGCTTTTTGACTACGTTCTGAAAGCCTTTCAGATTTACGCAATGGTTGATGAAATGGGTTGCACTGTCTCCTTCTCCATAGAATAAGTAAAATTCAACATTTTAAAGCCATGTAGATGCACACAAATGACGTCGAGACATGGCAAACCCAGCCGGACGTCACTGCGCTGTTCGTTCTGGCGGCAGCTAGCAGACAACCGCCAGTGCAGATGAACTGAAGATCTACACTTTCGCTAAACGACCATGGCTATTTATTTATTTATTTATTTATTTATTTATTTATTTATTTATTTATTTATTTATTTATTTATTTATTTATTTATTTATTTATTTCTACCGCAAGGTCCCGCGGGTTTTACAAATGGGTGACTGTTTTTACACACCGAACCTAACCTCACGAACCTAACAAACCTCACGGCTTTCCGGACTAGGAAGGCCACCCACAACAGAATTTTACGCTTTAATAAACATTTATCAACAACAGAACCACGACGACGACAGCGACGACGACGACGACAACAACAACCACAAGATGATGCAAGATGCAAGATGCGTGGAAACAGCACAAATGCTCAAACAAGAAGCTGCAATAATTCAACAGATATCGCAAATAATCATTTTCAAAGGTAGCTAGAAAGACAGTTTGAAAAGATGATTTCTCGGTTAAGTTTGCTACGTGAGAGAGTAACGAATTCTATTCAGTGATTTTGGCAAGTGCTTGTTCTGGCGAATTACACGAGGTAGGGGGCACAATAAGTCACAAATAAGGATTCGGCAAATTCTTTTCGGCGTTCCTTTAAGAGCTATAGTTACGAGTAACCCTTTTATTTTGGGGTAGTTTGGGGCAGTTCACGTGCTGGGGACTGTCCCACCCCAAGCATGTATCTGTAACGTTATTGGGATGAGGAAAACCCCTGTGCGCTGTTACGAATCGGCCAGCGCCGCCGTACTTTCCCGCAGCACTCCACGGCTGTGCGGCGAAGCCACCTCGTGCGCCTTTCTGCCGTCAGGCGCCACCATGTCGGTGACAAGTTGCGACAAGCCGCGTCAGACGCTTCGTTTTCGGCGCATTTCAAAACTTCGGCGGTTGCCGGCGAGGCTCGTCTCCACGCTCTTCAAGGACACAGGGGCCCCGCGAACTCAGCGGAGTCCTCCTCTCTCCCCTCTCCCGGACTCAACGTGCGCCGAGGCTATGAACGGCTTACGAACTCTGGAAAGAGCATTGTGTGTGTCTGTGACGTTCGTGGCGTGTTGCCGCTTGTTGCGTTTTGACCGTTACCGCTTTTGGGTATAAATAGACCCCCGCAAGCGTTGTAAACCATTCCTGTTAGAGCAGCGAATCGATGTTGTCGCTCTGCTCGAGTCCTGCATTGTAACCTCGCCCGTAGGGGCATTGTTCTTTGGCTTCGGCTCACCTCTCGCTATGAAGTAAACAGTTACGTTAGCCTACGGCTTCTGGACTTCTTCACGGCTGCAACAGCGGCTGGCCGCTCGCATCATACACGCTACCACTCGTATGTCGGAGGCCACGGAGCTCGGATCTGGTGCCCCGACTCGGTCGCAACAGCGCCGAGTCTGGGGGGCACGTACATCATGAAGACAGAGTTGTAGAACTACGGCTATTTTAAAAGAATTCGGCAACTCCTTCAACCTAATTTCAGCGAGGAGGAGAAGGAACGAACGTTTATTTCACATACTTCGAGCAGATGGGCAGCCACCGCGGACTTACCGCGGCGCGCCGAGACCCGTCGCGCGAGGCCCAAGTTTAGACCCTGATAATTTTGTTCTGAACAAAATGATGCAACATGTTTCTCAGCAGTTTTGCTGTCCAACTAAAGGAGTCTTGTTTCCGCAATTTTGAAGAAAATCGAATGTGGGTTTTTTCTTTTATAGTGAGCTTTTAGTTTACGCAATTTCTGAAAAAAGAGCCGAAGTTATTCCTTTTAAATGCAGAGCATTTCAGTAACTCACGATGTCACCCGCGTTGGCGTCCGTAGTCCGCACGCTCACTGCGCATGCGCGTCGAGTCGAGGCGAAAGCGAACACATCTCTCGCGAGGGGCATTGGATTGGATTCGAACACACTCTCGCGAGGGGCATTGGATTGGATTCGATTGGATTGGATTGGCTTGGATTGGATTTGGATTTCGATTGGATTGGATTGGATTGGATTGGATTGGATTGGATTAAAGTGGATTGTGTTGGATTGTGTTGCGTCATAGCCGCGGCAGACGCGCTTGGGCCGGCGCATGTGCAGTACTCTCTCTTCCGCGGTTTCCTCTCCTTCGGGCGCGCTGCGCATATAACCGGTGTGCCGTTCTCCGGCCAAGCAACATCCGCGGTTGGCTCAAACACCTAGAGTCCACGCCGCTTTACAAGTACGCCAACGTCGTCGACTGGGACCGGCTTACGCAGTCCCCTCAACGTATATAAGCGGCGGAGCGCGCGTTCGGAATTCAGTCAAGGGCGTCTTTGCATGGCTTACGCTTGTCGTGACGCTTTGCTTGACTCGAGTAGATGCGACGCATTTACTCGAGTTCCCCCCGTGGGAAAATGCGGGCGGCTTTTTTATATACTCTGCATTTCAGTAACTCACGATGTCACCCGCGTTGGCGTCCGTAGTCCGCACGCTCACTGCGCATGCGCGTCGAGTCGAGGCGAAAGCGAACACATCTCTCGCGAGGGTCATTGGATTGGATTCGAACACACTCTCGCGAGGGGCATTGGATTGGATTCGATTGGATTGGATTGGCTTGGATTGGATTTGGATTTCGATTGGATTGGATTGGATTGGATTAAAGTGGATTGTGTTGGATTGTGTTGCGTCATAGCCGCGGCAGACGCGCTTGGGCCGGCGCATGTGCAGTACTCTCTCTTCCGCGGTTTCCTCTCCTTCGGGCGCGCTGCGCATATAACCGGTGTGCCGTTCTCCGGCCAAGCAACATCCGCGGTTGGCTCAAACACCCAGGGCCGGATTAAGGTGGGGGCTACGGGGGCTGCAGCCCCGGGCCTTCAGCTGTCAGGGGCCCCGCTCGATCATATGAAAAAAAAAAAAAAAATCTTCAGTGTGCTCGCTGCCCGCATGGAAAGTTGAAGGTAGGAGCTTCAACCTCACCTTCACACCGAAGCTGACTAACTCGTGACACGTGTGGAGGAGTGGGGGGCCCTCACGTTATGGTTGACAACCTTCGAGTCCATTTCAATTTAATTTAGTTATTCTTGCTCCTCTTCCTTGTTTTCCCGAGATTTATGAAAAGACGTCATGGACCAAAAGTCGTGGGTACACAGCTTGATCGGGCCTAAGAAGCCACATAAAAAAGGCCCCGAACTCGGCTCCAGTCTTTTTCGGCACAGGTTGTTTCGGTAGTCTTCTCGATACACAGACATCTAAGTACGCAGACGTTTCGGCACGCTCCCGTTTCCGTATGAGAAATGGTCAGGCATGCGAATAATGAAATAATGTCTGAAGAACATTGTAAATTGTTTAAGAATGAGGGGCGTTATATGGAATTATTGGAAACTTAAGCACACCCTTACGGGCTCATACACGGTTTCTGCCAGAAATTTCAATGTATAGCCCATGCCAAGGAAGTTCATTGCGATGACGACCCGTTCAATAAAGCTAGTGGATAAGTTGAATCGCATCAGCGTGATTGATATCGACTCGATGTTTCTCGCTGAATGGTCAGCGTATATATGGTTATTAAATGTTCAAAAGGTTGTGAGGCCACTGGCGGGGTCGTCCGGCTTCAGTCCGCGCCTCTGGCCTGTAGCCTCTGCAGGCTGTCTGAGCAACAAGCGTTGCAGAAGCTACATGTCCGCGTGACTCCATTAGTAGCGTAATTCTCTAGGCGCCACTCCGTGTGGACGCAGAAGCCGCCGGGCTAGCGCGACCCCAGCGGCTCCCTTCGAGCTGGGGAATCAGCAGGCCTAGGCGATGTGAAGAGCTCAGGCGTGGACGCCAAACAAAGCAACAACAACGTCTGTTTCCTTTCGGGATGAAGAAAGCTGTGTCCACTTAAAAACGCATCCTGCGTGCGGCCCTTCGATGCCGTCTTGGAAACAGACCTCCGCCGCTACTCGGGGACGGTAAGCTGTTTGTCCTCGTGGGCACTTTTCGCTTTGGAATGAGCGGGCGGACGGCGCGGACCAAAGGGCGGCCCGCAGATATGGTCCCGCTTGGGCGCGGCGGCAGGAGAGGAACCCCCGAAGGAGCGCGGGAAAAACAGTGGACGCAGCGGACGTGTTGAGGACTCGAAAACGAGAGGTTCACCCATACTCGCCTCCGTCGTTGACCCCAAATCTAGACGAGAAGCTTCACCGTGTTTCTACTGCAAGTTACAACCGAACAACGACCCGACCGATCGACAACGAACTGCTGACTGCTGGAACTGTTGCGCTGCACCGACGGGAGCAGCAGCGCGGGGGTGAGCAGAGACATTCTATCCCTATTAAACTGTTGTCTGATGCCATCTCTCGTGCTCACCTGTCACTCTCCAACCCGAAGGGGACCCGTTAATGTGAACCGCTTGCCGACTAGCAAGACCATCACAGCTGCGCAACAGGAGTTCATCGCCGCTGAAAGTTCGACGGCCTTGCGCAAACCCACGCACGAAGCGGACCGCCCCCCAGCCCAAAAAGCGACATTTTTCTGCTTATCGGCTTTGTGCTAATCGATCTGCGATTGGAAGGTTGCGTTGCGCGACACATCTGAGACCCCCCCCCCCCCTTTTTTCCCTACAACATCCTTCAAAGGCGGCGCGTGTTCTAACCGCCGCGTGCTTTCGCGCCTGCGCGGGTAACCTTCAGCATTTTGGCCCGTAAGCCGTGGCGGCTAACTGTTTGGCAGATGTATATGAGTGACAGCTGCCTGCGCGGACTTTGAGCGCCCTCACGTATGCAGGTGAAGAACTTTACAATAAAACTAAAACCTTACAGACTTAATTAAATATGCTTCTCGTATACTCTTCTGTACCATGGCGTGTGCAGGCCGACACGGCGCTTCGATTAATTTTGAATCTGTGATGAACCGGCAATCAACCCATACTAACTTCTATGCCTGATAAAATTCGTTATATAATACTAGACATCAAGCAAAGAATTTAGTTTCCGGAAAGCGTAAGATTATGTATAACTTATCCCTGATCAGAGCATAACGTCGGCTTCGAAAAGTTTCGCATATTAAAGCGAAATTATCATCATCATCATCATCATAATCATAATCATCATCATCATTAGGGTCCCAAGGACGCAGTAGCCCCGGGCCCAAAAGTTTCCTAATCCGGCACTGCAAACACCTAGAGTCCACGCCGCTTTACAAGTACGCCAACGTCGTCGACTGGGACCGGCTTACGCAGTCCCCTCAACGTATATAAGCGGCGGAGCGCGCGTTCGGAATTCAGTCAAGGGCGTCTTTGCATGGCTTACGCTTGACGTGACGCTTTGCTTGACTCGAGTAGATGCGACGCATTTACTCGAGTTCCCCCCGTGGGAAAATGCGGGCGGCTTTTTTTTTGCATACTTATAATTTTTCAACAAACACCGCGTTTTGTTGATGCGTTCAGACACGTCTGGGCAACAAAACTTCTGACTTACAAGTTTTTCAGGAAAGAAGAAATTTAGATAGGGGGTGTCAAAAACAGTAACAAACTACCGTCTGGGCCGCTCTTCCGATTTTTTTTTAAATTTGTTTGTTCGCTGCTGGACGCCGATTTTGCGTTACACTGATTAGCATTCTGGTCTAGTTTATGGCTCGAAGCATTTCATACACATCGCTTTGACCCCTTGACATACACACAGACGCAAACTTGAAAAAACCTGCAGTTGCCGGAACCACCACTGCGCTCCGGGCGCATTTAAACGTTTATTTCTAGCGAACTACGCACCTCAGGAGAAAATAAATTTATTTATTTATTTATTTATTTATTTATTTATTTATTTATTTATTTATTTATTTATTTATTTATTTATTTATTTATTTAATAGTGCCAGCCTGAGAGCGAGGCCTTGGGCAGGAGTGGGAATACATGTTCCTAAACTTCCTAAACTCAGCCTTACACATCAATGCTCGTTCAGCACGCAACAAAGAAGAGTCTATTACTAACTTTCTTGATCAATTTTCTTTTAAATTCAACATAATAATGCTGACAGAAACTTGGTACCGCGATGAGTACAATATGCTCCACATTAATGGCTACAATAGCTTTTATATCAATCGCCCTGATCAAAGAGGAGGCGGTGTCGCTATTTACGTTAACCAAGGCCGGAACTATGAAATAATCTCAGATTTTTGCAAAACTACACGGGATTACGAGCTTTTAGCAATACGGAATAAGAAGGAGGTAGCTGCAGTTGTATATAGGCCCCCAAACGGCAACGTTTCTAACTTTGTCACTTTTTTCGAACAGTTTCTAGAATACGTTTCCTCAAACGAGCTTCAACTTGTTTGCGGAGGAGACTACAACATTAACATCGGTGAAGATAACAACACCGTTAGAAATTTCATTACGGTGCTGGAATCCTCTGGTTTTAGAAATGTCATAAAAACTGCAACTAGAGTTACGCTCTCGGCTTCGTCTATTCTTGATTTATCCATTACTAATATTGAAACTCTAATTTCGGATGCTGGTACGATCACGTCAGACATAAGCGACCACTGCCCTGTTTTTGTCTTTTTTTATTCGGAAGGGAGCGCCCTAACGCTCAAAGTCAGAGCATTCGAGTACAGCACATCACTGAAGAAGCGTTGGATTCTTTTAAACAGGAAATTGGTCTTCAGGACTGGTCTTCCGCACTTACAAATTCAAATGCAGAAGAGGCGTATTCTATATTCCTTAAAAACTTCGTACAGATATACACCACGCACTTTCCTTTTACGCTTATCAAGCAACCCAAAAAAAGCAGAAAGCCTTGGGTCAGAACTACGCACGTCCGCATGATCAGAAAAAAAACTATCTATACCACAAGTTTCTGCGCACGCGTGAGCCCACCACGCTGATCAAAGTAAGAAACTAAGAAACCGTCTGAACGCCGAACTGAGGAGAGCAAAGATTAGCTACTATCACGAACTGTTTACTGATATCACTCAGAAGCACCCTGCCGCAGCTTGGAAAGTTATTAATAGTGTTCTAGGCCGCGATAGAAAAAGTTATTTTCCTGAGAAGATAACTTGTAACGACCGAGAAATAACGGGCATGGCACTGGCGGAGCACTTCAATGAATATCTTGTTTAACATTGTCCCTCGGGATCCTGATATTGCAGAGGCAGAAAAACCAGTCGGTAACGTGCGTGAAAGTATGTTTTTGGAGCCAACAGATGAATCCGAGATCTATTCAACATTCATGAATCTAAATAATACAAAGGCGTTAGATGTTGATAACTTGCAAATAAAGCCAATTAAATATGTGTTAGAATTTATCGTTCCCGTACTCGCACATATTTTTAATTTAATACTCAAAACAAGCGTATTTCCACGTGCTATGAAAGATTCAAGAGTCGTTTTAATATTCAAAGGTGGCGACAGCAATTTGCCATCAAATTATAGGCCAATATCGGTTATTCCTACATTTTCCAAGGGATTAGAGAAGTTAATTTTTCGATGGGCAACACAATTCTTCGATAAACATAACATCCTTTCTGAAGCACAGTTCGGATTTAGAAGAAATAAATCAACTGAGACAGCTCTGTTAGCTTTGAAGGAGAACATTCTACAAAACATAGATAATAATATTTACACTTTGGGGCTATTTATAGATTTTACCAAAGCATTTGATTGCCTCAATCATAACATACTGAATAATAAACTCTCGTCCTTTGGAATCAGAGGTGAACCACTTGCACTACTCATGTCATACTTAAGCAATAGGAATCAGTGTGTATGCATAGGTCCCTTCCGATCATCGTTTTTACCGATAACAACCGGTGTGCCTTAAGGGAGCGTATTGGGACCACTGCTCTTTAATGCCTACATTAATGATATTGTTCAGGTAGATACAACAGCTAAATTTATCATATATGCTGATGACAGCACCATATTACTTTCTGACAAAGACGAAAATAACTTTATTGCTAAATGTAATGACGTGCTAGAGAAGCACCAATTATGGTCACGATTAAATAGAATAAAAGTTAATACAGCAAAAACAAAGGCAATTATTTTCAGAGCAAGAAATAAACCAATTAAATTTCAACACTCGCTTGTATATGCAGGTAGCAAAATTGACTTAGTGTCTCAGCATAAAATTCTTGGCGTCATTTTTTCTGCTCACCTTAGTTGGGATGCTCATGTAGACAGCATATGTAAAAAACTTTCTGCCGCGACTGGAGCGCTGTCTCGCTGTCGTGCGCTGCTCCCAAGAAGGGTGAAACTTGACATATACTACGCGCTTTTTGCATCGCATATCAACTATTGTAGTTTAATTTGGGCTACCACAACGAAAAAAACATCATGAAAGTATTGCTGTTACAAAAAAAGATCATCCGTTTATTTGCCAACGTGCCTTATCTGTACACAACGGAAAACTTATTTCCCATGTACAACATTGTGAAAGTGGACCACATGTATGAATATCGAATTTTGCGCTCCTTTTCCTTTTCTTCCCCCCAATACAGAGACTATATTACTCGCCTAGCTTCTTTGCGACAAAGTGAAAACTTGGCTAGCACCCGCAGTTCTGATGCTTGGTTCATCCCGCATTTCCGAACCAATTATAAATTACAATCGCTACAACACAATCTCCCCTCCCTTCTAAACAGATATAAGCACACGGCAAACTTTAATTTTCGGGAATTGCGAAAATATTTTGGGACCTTGTAGACAAGTTTGTAATTATCATGACTTTGCAGACTTTCTTTTCGTTTTTTCCTCTCTGCAAGTTGTAAATGTTTGTGCTGCCTGGTTTTTATTTTCCCTGTAATGTTCTGCTGTTTGGGATTGATTTTGTATAATTTACATTCGAAAGCAAAACCTGCCCACCAATGTATGTATGTAACCTACCATTGAAGTGAAAGATGGTTTAATCAGATGTACGGTCGTGTTGTTTTGCAAATTCCGTATATTGGATTATGTATATCATGTTCTCTTATGTTGTCTTTATGTTCTCTTATGTTGTCTTTATGGTCGTCACTGCCATGTAACGGTTTGCTGGGCCTCGTCAAGCTGCTATTGCAGCTTTTAGCTCAGCAACTGCACACACACAAATGTATGGTAAATTTCATGTTGAAATAAATCTTGAAATGTTTACATCCACAAGGACGCAATAGTTGACTGGGTACATATTAATACAACGCATAAAAAATAACACGAAACACATTGACAATATTTGTCAAAAAAAAAAAGAAAACAAAAGGAAACACAACAGAGAAAGCGCATACCTGCACAGAATTTTACGCGCATGACACTTTAACGTGCCACTGCAGAAAATTGGGCCATAACAACTATTTGCAATTAGAAAACCACGGCACGATGGCAAAAATTGCCCCACAAGGAATAAATTTAGAAAAAAATGTACTCGGAGAAAAACGTTTACACATCACTGAGAAGAAAAAAACGGCAACAGTATTCACATAAAAGAGAACACGATACCCGCACAACTGTTTTGAAAGACACCGTTTACAGATAAGAAATCAGATGCAGCGATTAGCACTAAGCATCTCTTGGGGGTTCCCATATTGCGCACAAATATCATAAAAAACAAGAACGAACAAAAAACATCCCCCTCGTGAGGGGCACGATCAAATGCAGAGCATTTCCGCGGGGGGCGCGCCTGCAAGTCGTATGGATTACGTATTGGGTGTTGTTGTAATTGTTGTCTTCCAGCGAGACATCGTCGATGAAGTCGCTGGTGAAAGGTGAAACGTGAAACGTGCCGTGAACACCCTGCCGCGGCTATGACGCAACGTGGAGCGGCTATGACGCAACACAATCCAACACAATCCACTTTAATCCAATCCAATCCAAATCCAAACCAATCCAAACCAATCCAATCCAATCCAAGTCAAGCCAAGCCAAGCCAATCCAAGCCAATCCAATCGAATCCAATCCAATGCCCCTCGCGAGAGAGTGTTATAGCGCCGAAATCGCGCCACCACACGAACGCGTGATGTTGACGTCACGATCACGCCACAGATGTTAGCGACCGGAGCACGCGCGAAGGACATATGTGGTTTAAGCGCGAACCGACCGCGGCGAGAGAGCACGATGCGAGCGCCCCCACCTGTTCTTGCTCGCGAACCGACTGTTCATCAGCGCGAACCCAACGCGGCGAGAGAGGGTGTTGCGCACGTCCCCACCTGTTGTGCGCCCGAACCGAACGCGGCGAGAGAGGGCGTTGCGAGCGAAGAGAAGGCGAGGAGGACGCAGGGGAGAGGGCGCACCTGTGGCCGACGGTTGAATGAGTCAAGGATATAAGGCGTGTTCGTAACCTTCCATTCTGTGTCGGCTTTGTGGTGCAGTATGCCTAGTGTTTTCGAGTGTATCAGCTGGCAGATGACGCCGGTGAAGTACTTGGGAGTGCCCCTCGAGAACTATGTAGACAGCGACCCTTATTGGCGCAGTCAAACAGTCGAATTGCGTGAAAAGGCCGAGAAATGGAAGGGAAGCGGACTTTCAATATTTGCTAGGGCATCAGTGTGTAATGTGTTTTTAATTAGCAAACTGTGGTACGTTCTACAGGTGTTGCATTGTTCGCGGGCACGTGTACAGGCCTTGCACCGAGTTTTTGCTATGTTGATTTGGGAGTCGTCATGGGAGAGAACAAGCCGTACGAACCTGTTTCGGCGCGTGCGTCTTGGTGGCCTGTCATTATCGCATCTGTTTTTGCGTCAAGTGGTAAATCGTTTTTTGTTTCTTCGGGATGTGAAGGACTCCTTTTTGCGCACTGTGTGTCAGGTGAAGTTGGCCAGAGCGCTTCCTGATTTTGTTGTAACGTCAGCTTCTTTATATTTTGGCGCAACGAAAGGCTACTTCCGTGAGGTGGTACAAGCCACCATGTTTTTGCGTGCACGCTTCACGCTAGAGTACTTATCTAGTGTGACGCGTAAAAGATTGTATAATGACCTCGTTGATTCCGTACTTCCCGTTCCATTGTATAGATCGCTGTACCGTGTAGGGCCAGGACAGGATGTGCTCAAGCGTGTGAAACGTATGGCGATTGGCCCATGGGTTAAGACGTTTTTCTTTAAACTTCACTCGGGCGTCCTTGATGTGAAAACGTGGCAGAAGGAAAAGGGAATGTTTTTGCCGGGTGGGGTGGACTGCTACCCGTGCAGAAAACCCGAGACTGTAGAACACGTGTTTTTGGACTGCTGGGACGGGGTCTTCTTTTGGGACGTGCTTCAGCGAACCCTCAAAAAAGATTTTCCCCTGGACGCTCACGGCATTAGGTTTTTACCTATTGAGAGTGACGAAGTACCTTACGACCTCGTGATGGTCCTGGCCCTACATGCAATTTGGAAATCCCGCATGGCCATACGCCATAGGGACGTTGACGCTAAATGGTCAAGAGAATATTTCGCTGATTCAATGCGTATGATTATTGAAGTGTGGAGGGCTCAGCCTGAGCCTCCAGAGTGGTTGCCTGTGATGGAAACACTGACCAACCTCAAACAATTTTAATCGTTTTTCTGCTGTCAAGGTGATGACTAGCAGTTTTATCGTTGCAGTTTTTTGTTTGATGGTGCTTGTTTTGTACTGAAATGTTGCAATAAATAAAAAAAAGAAAGGCTTTGTGGTGCAGTGCGTAGAGTACCATGTACCGTGCATTCCGCCAGCAGAGTCGTTGGTTCGAAACCTGGCGCCGGTAAGTATTATTTTTTAAATGCAGAGCATTTCAGTAACTCACGATGTCACCCGCGTTGGCGTCCGTAGTCCGCACGCTCACTGCGCATGCGCGTCGAGTCGAGGCGAAAGCGAACACATCTCTCGCGAGGGGCATTGGATTGGATTCGAACACTCTCTCGCGAGGGGCATTGGATTGGATTCGATTGGATTGGCTTGGATTGGATTTCGATTGGATTGGATTAAAGTGGATTGTGTTGGATTGTGTTGCGTCATAGCCGCGGCACGTTGCGTCATAGCCGCGGCAGACGCGCTTGGGCCGGCGCATGTGCAGTACTCTCTCTTCCGCGGTTTCCTCTCCTTCGGGCGCGCTGCGCATATAACCGGTGTGCCGTTCTCCGGCCAAGCAACATCCGCGGTTGGCTCAAACACCTAGAGTCCACGCCGCTTTACAAGTACGCCAACGTCATCGACTGGGACCGGCTTACGCAGTCCCCTCAACGTATATAAGCGGCGGAGCGCGCGTTCGGAATTCAGTCAAGGGCGTCTTTGCATGGCTTACGCTTGACGTGACGCTTTGCTTGACTCGAGTAGATGCGACGCATTTACTCGAGTTCCCCCCGTGGGAAAATGCGGGCGGCTTTTAAATGCAGAGCATTTCAGTAACTCACGATGTCACCCGCGTTGGCGTCCGTAGTCCGCATCGCTCCCCCTACACTATATAAAAAAGCCGCCCGCATTTTCCCACGGGGGGAACTCGAGTAAATGCGTCGCATCTACTCGAGTCAAGCAAAGCGTCACGTCAAGCGTAAGCCATGCAAAGACGCCCTTGACTGAATTCCGAACGCGCGCTCCGCCGCCTATATACGTTGAGGGGACTGCGTAAGCCGGTCCCAGTCGACGACGTTGGCGTACTTGTAAAGCGGCGTGGACTCTAGGTGTTTGAGCCAACCGCGGATGTTGCTTGGCGGGAGAACGGCACACCGGTTATATGCGCAGCGCGCCCGAAGGAGAGGAAACCGCGGAAGAGAGAGTACTGCACATGCGCCGGCCCAAGCGCGTCTGCCGCGGCTATGACGCAACACAATCCAACACAATCCACTTTAATCCAATCCAATCCAATCCAATCGAAATCCAAATCCAATCCAAGCCAATCCAATCCAATCGAATCCAATCCAATGCCCCTCGCGAGAGTGTGTTAGAATCCAATCCAATGCCCCTCGCGAGAGATGTGTTCGCTTTCGCCTCGACTCGACGCGCATGCGCAGTGAGCGTGCGGACTACGGACGCCAACGCGGGTGACATCGTGAGTTACTGAAATGCAGAGTATATAAAAAAGCCGCCCGCATTTTCCCACGGGGGGAACTCGAGTAAATGCGTCGCATCTACTCGAGTCAAGCAAAGCGTCACGACAAGCGTAAGCCATGCAAAGACGCCCTTGACTGAATTCCGAACGCGCGCTCCGCCGCTTATATACGTTGAGGGGACTGCGTAAGCCGGTCCCAGTCGACGACGTTGGCGTACTTGTAAAGCGGCGTGGACTCTAGGTGTTTGAGCCAACCGCGGATGTTGCTTGGCCGGAGAACGGCACACCGGTTATATGCGCAGCGCGCCCGAAGGAGAGGAAACCGCGGAAGAGAGAGTACTGCACATGCGCCGGCCCAAGCGCGTCTGCCGCGGCTATGACGCAACACAATCCAACACAATCCACTTTAATCCAATCCAATCCAATCCAATCCAATCGAAATCCAAATCCAAGCCAATCCAATCCAATCGAATCCAATCCAATGCCCCTCGCGAGAGTGTGTTCGAATCCAATCCAATGCCCCTCGCGAGAGATGTGTTCGCTTTCGCCTCGACTCGACGCGCATGCGCAGTGAGCGTGCGGACTACGGACGCCAACGCGGGTGACATCGTGAGTTACTGAAATGCTCTGCATTTAAAAAATAATACTTACCGGCGCCAGGTTTCGAACCAACGACTCTGCTGGCGGAATGCACGGTACATGGTACTCTACCCACTGCACCACAAAGCCGACACAGAATGGAAGGTTACGAACACGCCTTATATCCTTGACTCATTCAACCGTCGGCCACAGGTGCGCCCTCTCCCCTGCGTCCTCCTCGCCTTCTCTCCGCTCGCAACGCCCTCTCTCGCCGCGTTCGGTTCGGGCGCACAACAGGTGGGGACGTGCGCAACACCCTCTCTCGCCGCGTTGGGTTCGCGCTGATGAACAGTCGGTTCGCGAGCAAGAACAGGTGGGGGCGCTCGCATCGTGCTCTCTCGCCGCGGTCGGTTCGCGCTTAAACCACATATGTCCTTCGCGCGTGCTCCGGTCGCTAACATCTGTGGCGTGATCGTGACGTCAACATCACGCGTTCGTGTGGTGGCGCGATTTCGGCGCTATAACACTCTCTCGCGAGGGGCATTGGATTGGATTCGATTGGATTGGCTTGGATTGGCTTGGCTTGGCTTGACTTGGATTGGATTGGATTGGATTAAAGTGGATTGTGTTGGATTGTGTTGCGTCATAGCCGCGCCACGTTGCGTCATAGCCGCTCCACGTTGCGTCATAGCCGCGGCAGGGTGTTCACGGCACGTTTCACGTTTCACCTTTCACCAGCGACTTCATCGACGATGTCTCGCTGGAAGACAACAATTACAACAACACCCAATACGTAATCCATACGACTTGCAGGCGCGCCCCCCGCGGAAATGCTCTGCATTTGATCGTGCCCCTCACGAGGGGGGTGTTTTTTTTATATAGTGTAGGGGGAGCGATGCGGACTACGGACGCCAACGCGGGTGACATCGTGAGTTACTGAAATTTTGTGCATTTAAAAATGGTTATGTACACGCATCTTCGTTCTCTCGTGGAATCGCCCCTTTCAGTCCAGGTAGCCGCGCGCTGCCGCTGCTCGGGTGGCCCGCTGGATCAGGTTTTTCTGGTCCTGCAGGTCCGAGCTGATCAGCGCGCATTCCCACTGCTCGGGAGTAGGTGAGGGGAGTGGGGAAGGGTGGTGTGGGCAGAAGAATACAAGGAGGGGGGGGGGATTGTGGCTGGGGTGTGGCAGTCAGGGCAGTTGTAGGTGAAACAGCTGGGGGAGATATGAGACAGGATGGTGTCTTTGTAGAATGTATTTGTTTGGAGACGTCGCCAGAAGCGGGATTCTTGGTTGGTGAGTGCAGGCTGTAGAGGAGGGTATTCTCGGCTGGTGTGGTGATAGTGCGCAAAGATATCGGAGTAGGTGGCTGGTAGTAGGTGGCTGGTAGCGTGTCTGTCAGGGTGTCCAAGTCGCCCGGCCTCGTCCGGAGTGCCCGGTAGCGGAGTTCGCGGGCCGCAGCGTGGGCTGCTTCGTTCCCTGGGAGGGAGGCGTGACCTGGGGACCAGACAATGGTTACGTTAGGAGGGGATACTATAGAGCCTATAGGAGCGAGCTTGAGGGCGGGTAGAGGAATTCTTCCAGGGAGGTATCTTCGACAGGCTTGCTGCGAGTCGGTGATAATCGTGAGGTAGTCGCACGTTGCTGTATGCATTGCTAGGGCTATTGCCGTAGCTTCCGCTGCAGATGGGGACAGGTGGCGGTAAGTGACCGCAGTGTACATGGTGCCGTTGGTGCCGGTGACCGCTAGGGTTGTATGGGAAGGTGAGCGAGCATTGTCGGTAAAGCGGGTGTCGTTGTCCGATGAGCACTTCTTATGTAGGTAGCGAACGCGAGCATTGCGACGTCCTTGGTTGTACTCGGGATGCATATGTCGGGGGATTGGGGTCAAAAGCTCACAGCCCTTCCACCGTGTGAAAACTGAAGTCCAGCGAAGCTGCCGCTCTAGTGGGATTTGCAGTGTTGGGGTTTGACTAAATCGGGGATTTGACATGTTGAATTATAAGGACACGAACGCAGGATTTCTGCCCAAGCGCCTCCGCGGAGAGCAGCGCCTTCTGTCGGCGTGTGGCGGCGCGACGCTCCGTAACTGAAGGGAGCGAAAAATGATAAATCAATAGCTCCTCACCCAAACCAGTGAGCTAATTGCTCTCCCGGTTGTATGCAGAACAGCTTTCACTCTCCATTACTGTATATTTTCAATCATGTAACTCGAACGATGCGTGTTACCTGGGTATACAACTTTTTGTCAATGGCGTCTATGGGCAGTCTCTGAAAAATGGACCACTTGGCTCTCCTAAATCGAGCACTGTGTCGCTGCAAGATCAGATATCCAATTGCTCTCCCGGATTTGAGTACTACAGTATGTTAACTTCAAGACGCCATAAAATTCCACGTGATTGGTTCACAGAAAAATGTTACTGGGCACTTTTTGTCTGGAGTCTGATGCCAGGTTAGAGAGTGGGAACGTGTGGTGCCCTCTCTCGTAGTGGCCGGCATCCTCTACAGCCCCCATAGCCTCCACGGGCCGCCGGCAGCCCCGCTCGGCTCCGGTCTTTTCGGTGCAGGACGTTTCGGTACAGTGCGTTTCGGTACGGTCTTTCCGGCGCACAGACCTTTCGGGACACGGGCGTTTCGGGACACGGACCTTTCGGGACACGGGTGTTTCGGTATAAAGGCGAATTCCGGCATGCGCTGTAGGCTGCGCGCGTTGTTTACGTGGTGGTTGCGAGCACGCAATGCGTACCTAATTATTACAGATATTCTTGTTCGCAGTTCTGCGTTATTTTAGGCCAGCAGTTGGTTATGCGGCCTTGCCAAAAAAAACTTCTGTTTATTTGTTGAATATTAGCTGGGATATTTGTAGAATTTATAAAACCTAATTGTTCATCATTTTTTTTTGTAGCGACTTATTAAGTATTTTATATAACAAATCAGTGACAGTATCACCTTATTTCCTCGGCCGTGTTTTGACGACTTATTATCGCTTTTTTTTCGAAAATCAGTGAGAGTAACTATTTTATTTTCACACTTTGCAGATCCCCTACGACAAAGGCTGCGGAAATGAGGGCCACTGCGCGGGAAAAGGAATATGTGCCTTTTTAGACCGCTAAATGATGTAGGGCAATTTCTCGGCATTCCGCATTTGTATGCGTTGGGTTTTTTTTTTTTTTGATAACGCAAGTGCTTAATAAGGCGTTTTTAGAAATGCATTACGGAAGGCACCTATTATATTCGTCATACCTGTTACCCTCTCCATCTATGCTCGTTCCCCCTTGCCCACCCCCCACACAAATTTATGTAGCAGGTCAGAGATTACACGATCAGGCCGACCTCTCTGTGTTTTCTTTCCATGCAATAAATTACTCTCTCTCTCTCTCTCTCTCTCTCTCTCTCTCTCTCTCTCTCTCTCTCTCTTTTTTTATCGCCGCACGCTTCCGTCCCGGCTTCGTTAACTTGTTAGCAGGGGCTGCGGCGGGTTTGCAGTGTTTGTTTTATCAGAAGTTGGAAATGCTTTGTAATAATGTTTTCTGCAGCATACATACAGATAATTAACTTATCAAGGACTACTCATTTGGAATTTTTCTAAGGAACAATGCAAATATCTGTTATGTATTGGTGTTTTATTTCAAATATGCTTAATGTTTTGTTTCGGCTCAACAATAATCACAAGTATTGACATTGCCAGCGGACTTAATTGTTTAGAACTCTCCTCTGCATTAACTTTGGCCGGGCGGCTGAATCGAAGAACAGAAAGACAGGCTGACAAACAGACCAAGAGAGAGACCAAACTTTCCGCGTTTAATGAGCCCCTCAACCGTCACGAAAAAAATAAAAAGGAAAGAAACCAAAGTGCCTTTTAATTAAATCACGTGTGCATTCGCCTTTCCTGATATTCTCTATCACCCCGTCGTCGTTACATTCGGTGTATTGAAGGACTCTGGTTCTACTCAAAAATAATCAGCTATCGCACTTACAGTGGCGTTGCTAAGGGGATTGACCAGGGAGGGGGGGGGGGGGGTTGTTGCTGGAGAACCAGCCTCCTATGTCGGGGGTGCCATTTGTGCTTTTCCACTGTGCAAAGTGGGCGCCGAAAGCTTATAGACAACTGTTGCAGCTCTCGCCACACCAGCCGATTAAAAGTTCCTTCCTATTATAATGGGAGCAGGCGAGGAGACGTCTGCATCCAACAATGACGGAAGTGTTATTATACCCGCCTTGAAGCCGTGGAGGCCAACGGGGCGTAAAAGGAGCGAACGGCGAGGCGCGGAAAGGTGCAGGGAGCAAGCCTGTTCCTTGAGACGGGCGACACTGGGGCGAATGAGGCTGGTCATTGTGTCCTCGGGGGCTTCTTCGGTGGCTCTTTGTTGTGCAGTAAAGAGATTATGTCAGCTCATGGTGCATGTATAGCTATAGCACTGCCATGCACCCGGCCACAGAATCGACTTCGTCGGGACGGCCATCGTCGAGAACGAAAACTTGGTGGCACAATGTCACAATACCTTAATCGCTACCTTGGGACTCTCACTTTTGTGTATACGCATGGCCTGCGCCAAACAGAGAGGGGCTTTGTGTGATACCTAACGCGTTGAAAGGCTATCGGACGCGGCAGCAGGCTGACCCCAGTCACCCCTGAGAAAGAAAGCTGGTTGTGAAACGTCCGCTTCTCCATTTATTGTACCATTGTTTGCAGTGTAATTATAGCTTTTCATTTGTAGCCTCCCAACCAGACAGGTCGCAGCCAAAAGTTTACCTTCACTGCATGTTGTGTGGGTCCTACAGAGGAACCAATTGGTAATGGGCCTACCCAATTACCCATTGATTCCGCTGAATGACGATCATTTGCGACCCCACAAGCACGTGTACATACGAACTTTTAGAGATATTCGAAGTCACGTCATCCCGCGGCTCACAAAACATGCACAACATAGGCAGTTTTTTTTCTTTTTTCGTACCACCGGTGTTGGGAGTCTAAGCTACTTTCTAGTAGTCGACCAAGTGATAGTAAACAAAAACAAAAGAAAAGTGATTATGAGCGAGCTCTTTAATAACAAAGTTTTACTCACAAATAATTGCAAATCGGCACGAACAAACTGGGTGCGAGAGTACAAGCTTTCGCGTTTCAAAGGCCTTGGAGATTTTTAAAGGTCGATAGTCGTGCTCTTTTGTCTCAAACGGCATTTCAATTAAATGGTTTTGAAAAACGTTGTGTGTCAGTTCAAAGGTGGCATTTTAGTCAAATGGGGATCCGGACATTTCAGTGTAGGACATTTCGGCGCAGACATTTCGGTGGACGGACATTTCGGTACACTGACATAGCGGGGGTCTAGGTCTTTTCGGTACAGGGCGTTTCGGTACGGTCTTTTCGGTACACGGACATTTCGGTGCACGGACATTTCGGGGGTCCTGGTCTTTTCGGCACAGGGCGTTTCGGTACGGTCTTTTCGGTACACGGACGTTTCGGTACAGGACATTTCGGTACAGGGCGGTTCGGTACAGGTCGTTTCGGTACGAAAACGAATTCGAGCGAGCGTTTGAGGCAGCAAAATCCGCGCCCGTTGTTAACATGGGAGTTGCAAGCACGCAAATCGAACGTGTTTATTACAACTGTTGTTGCTCGTAATTTTACGTTATTTTAGGGCAGTAAAAAGATAAAAGAAAGGACACCAAACAGGCGCTGAAAGTTTATTGACAAAATCACCATGTATATATAATACATCCATGGAACGGAAACAAAAGCCCACATATATGACATACTTTTCATGATGTCATACCTTTCACTTTTTTTTGGAAGCTCGCAGATACTGCAGATGCTCGTTTTTGGCGAGGACTTGTTTAAAGCGCTAGACACATGAACGACCGGCGCATGCGATTCGCATGCGACTGATCGTTACGACTGATTGTTAGGACGGGTTTTAGCGGATCAGTCGCATGCGAATCGCATGCGCCGGTCGTACATAGTGCCTGTCTTGCGTTTTTCTTTCAGTCCTTGTCGTCTGAGCTGTGGAATCATGACGACGACAATTGAGTGCTGTTGCGGCCGTTTTCTCGATTTCCCTGGGAAGGCCGATATGAGTGCTCTTGTATTAAAACACCAAGGTTCAGGGCCTTTTATACTTACAATTTTCGCATGCAGGAAAGTCTGGCACATCCTGCACCCCAGACGGACAGAAGGGTTTGCGTGTTGAGTCCACACAGAAAAGCTACACTTTTAAAATATTTTGAGCGGGTTTCCAAGTTATCCGATGTAAAAGGGTTGAGATTTGGGCGAGTTGGTAATAATGCATCTAAAAAAAAAAACTGCGCGAAAATTAACGGGATTCTCTGCTGTCTTCGTGTGTTCTTGTCCCCGTTAATTTGCGCGGTTTTTTTTTTTTTGAGATTATCCGATGTGCCTGGAGTGGTAATATTACTGCGTAAGAATGTATGTCCGCAGCAACATTAAGTGTCGAATTGGTCACGCTGGAACATGTAAGTGTTATAGTAGAAATAATGTAGATTGATAGCTCCCAATTTTGTGAGGAATAATCGAAAAGAAAAATCACGAGACATTCCAGGTGAATGTGGATTACCAGCGAAGCTTGTCTTGGTACGTGACACGCAGGTGGCTCCAAATTTACCGGAAAGGTGTAAACAAATTTAATTTCTGTTGAAAGTTGACGATGGGCATCCTCAAGGAAGACATATACATTTATCCACGTACTTTTATTTTGACTCTAGCGAACGAGCAGACGGTGCATCATATTAACTAGTCTACTGATGGTGCGGATCGAGTGTTGAGACGCATAAGCTTGAGGTCAAGAACGGCGAGTGACATTGGTGGTGACCGAGTACTGACAATGCCTACACCGGTACATTTTTTTTCGAACGCCCCACGGTAAAGAACGCCTCACTCTTCAGATACGTAACTTTTTGTTTGCATACATGCAAAATACAAAAAACACTATGTATTCAAATGAGCTTCGCCTAAAAAATGTATTTGTCATGAGGCGGCTCGCTGTCGTTGTTTCGGAAGCCGGTTCCGAAAAGAGAGGGTGTGGGTAAAGCGGGGCTTAGGCGTTGCGCTGCTAAGCACAAGGACGCGGGTTCGATTCCCTGCTGCGGCGGCCGCTTTTCTGGTGGAGGCGAAAAGCAAGAACGACCGTGTGTCCGGGATTTCGGCGCACTCTAAAGATCCCCAGGTGTTCAAAATTAATCCGGAGGAATCCATTGTGGTGCGCCTCATAAAACGTGAAGCGGGGATTTCCCCCTTTTGACCTAACGCTATTGCTCGTGACCCCCGCACTTCTTTATGTGTATCCAACATGAATGTTTACCAATTCACTCCAATTCGCGGATTGTATTCGGCCTTGTAACTGGAGTACACATATTCGGGGTGATTTAAATTCAGAATTTTTCTACAATACGTTTCGGAGTTCATATACAGTGAGCACTCATGTTAGCGCAGTGTCCTTGTTAATCTTATATCGCCTCAAAGGCGTTCTGCTGTGGTAAATGGCGCGTTGGCAACGGGAATTCTTATTTCTAGAAAAACAAGAAAAACGGAAAAGAAAACAGTATATGTGAATACTTTTAAAACGAATAATTCTCGCGAATACCACGGGCTTGGAGGGCGACCGACAACATAAATAAATGAAGCCACCTAAGGTTAGGAGTCTTCATGCGATCGACATCGTTTGCAGGAAATGCAGTAAAATTTAATATTCATCAGACGCGATATCCGTGCAGTGAATTGCAGTTTTTGTTCTGCCATGAGGTGAGATCCTCATTTATGTGTAGGTTTGTTTTATGCGTTTCTTATGTTTAGCGTTCATTTTTATATACCCCGTTCACGCATTACTTGTCACACATGTTAAAACTTGTACTTGTGTCTTTTTAGCTTACCTTACTCAATGCCTTATCGAGGAAACTGAGAGATAGTTATAAATAAATAAATAAATATATGTAGAATATTCCTCATATGGAATCTAAGCCCTTAGTTGAAGCACTAGTTACAAATCTTTATCTCTAGTGGTGTGTCCGTGAGTTCGCATCGTGCGGAAAGGTAATAATGAGCAGTGACAGAGGAATTCTGAAACTAATTATTGATACGTCACGATGTCATAAAATGAATCAATTCCAGAACTTCATTGAAGTAGCTAAGGTGACGCACCGGGAACATCGCTCGCAGGTACTGTTTTGAACGCGTTTTGAAATTTCATGCTTTCTGCTCACGTAATTAGATGCCTCCCTGCAATTTGAATTTTCTCAAAAGCCATTCAAGAATACCAAATTTCGGAAGAAAGAAACGGCGGCTGCTGCCGTATAATTTTTTTACTCGAAAATATCGTTCCGCAGTTGTAGCTGTCCGAAATAAGTAATTATTATCCAATGCTTTTTTTTTTTCCGGTGGTATGAAATGTGAGATAAACAGGAAAATAGCGTCGTAGATAGACATAAGCCGTATATCTAGTAGTTGTCGTGAATTACTTCGCAGCGGACAACCTTTCCAAGCTCCACCAAAATCCTAACGCAGAGGGCATCCGCTTTCGGAGTAGAGGGCAGCGCAATGAACGGGACGAAGCGTCTCGTCTTCGCTTCGTCCCAACTTTTGCACAAACCGGCTCAAGCTTCAACTATTCTGAGGCATCCGCTTGCCATCCCACAATAGTCGCGGGGGAACTCTATTGAAGTGACTCCCCGCTCACAGACGAACAATTAACTTGAGGAGAAGGAGTTGACCGCGCCGTCGCACTTGACAGTCAAACCGGTCGAACGCCGCGACCGCCCCGAGAAGAATGAGGGACAAGAATGAGGGAAAACAGCCGTGTAGGTACAGTGCCTAGAAGTGTAGGCAAAATTCCATTCGACGACGGCACGTGGTGGCAGCTTTGAGAACTAGGGGCGCTTGGGCAGGAATCCTGGACTCGGTGGCCCGATGTCTACGTCCCAGGTAAAGACACACACGATTGGCGGGTGGAGACAATGACGCTTTATTATAGCCCGGCTACGCCAATCACGGTGCGCTGCGCAGCTGGCCGCCAATGAACGCGCGGCATTGCGCAATTAATGTCAAAGGGAGTTCTTGTTGTTGAACGCGTTTATTTCACATCTTTATGACAATCCAAGGCTTCTAACAAAGTATGTAAAAAGAAGAACGGTAAAAATAAAAATACAAAGGAGGTAAACGTTCGCCCTTTTTTCAATAAAGAGCCTTCTCTCTCTCTCTCTGTAGTTCTGGCAGTGTGTCCGAGCTAGGAATCGGTGGCAGGAACTTCTGCGTCATCGACAAACTGGCTTAGCGACCGCCAAAGTTCGTTGGCGACCGCTGCAGTTGTACCCGGGTGTGGTGCAGCCCAGCTGTTGAGGGAATTCGGCCTTATCTCCTTCGGGAGCGAGGCCAGGGCCCGAGCTCTGGGAGCCGAGTACAGCGGGTGTTCCAGGTCTGCCCGGGTGCCGCATGGGCTGCCCATTCCAGTGTTGCGCTGCTCCAGGGAACGGCTGCTTTCCTTGCTTCGGAAGCGCTGCGAAAGGTAGGGGGCAAGAAGGGCACCCCCGTGGCCAGGAGTGTACTTGGTTGTTCGTTTTTTAAGGGGGGGGGGGGGGGAATCGGGTTTTCTGTAAAACCATTCGGAAATTCGGGTTTTTTCGGGTTAAATATACCGATGTACGAAGTAATGCGCTGAGTTTATTTTATGGGAGGGCGTCGCGAGCTTTTTAACTCTACCGCGTTAACATTGATGTTTGTTTTAAGCTGGTAATCGGGGGGGGGGGGGGGGGGTCATCAGGATTTCCTATAGCATCCTCGATAAACACGCACCGGGGTTGCCCCCAAAACCGGCGCGGTGCACGGTGCCCAACGACGGTGCGCACCGGCACAGTGCATTTATCGACGACAAACTGAGTGGTTCTACCCTAGCGCCATCCCTTAGGCTGTGAAAGCAACTCATCAAAACGACGTTCACAAGTGGCTAAAAAGTAGCGTAATATGACACAGCGCCACTACAAAGTGATATTTATTAAAAGCTAATGATTATATGTACACGCAAGCCATATCCGTCACACATGCGCGACAACGCACTTCACCACTTCCACTAAACAGCTGCCTACAAGCTGCTTCTCATCTTCGTTCTGAGAGCCATAACGCGAGTGCCTGTTATGTTCCGCCCTTCCGCCACAGCAAAGCATGTAGTACTTCGTGGTCTATAGGCACTCCAGTAACTGTTCGTGTAATTCAATCGAACGAAGCGAATGCAAAGCTCCAACTGGCTGGCCATGCATTCAGCCTTCTTTGCAGTAGACGAAGTTCGCGTCCTCATTTTCAATCTCTGGCCCTCATTAACGCCCGTTATGAGCCCGTCGCATCGCTGTCTGATTAATTCGCAAGAAACTCATGCTTGTCAGCAACAATATACACCCCGTTCCACCTTCACACGAGTGCATCGATGCTACAATTATAGTGAACTAGAATCCCTATTCTAGTTCACTGTACTACAATTCATGCACTGTACCGATGCGCCGTCGCTGCAGTAGACGGCGGAGGAAGCCGCTTCGCCGGCCGGCGTTGCCGGCGTTGTCCGCGATGCATCTCGGGTTTGCACTCCGTCGCACCGTCAACTCTCACAGTGCGCGAGGGGACAACGAAAAATAGCCCCGCGACGGTGCGCCCCCGTTTATCGAGGACAGATGGTGCGCACCGGTGCGGTTAATCGAGGATGCTACTAGCAAATACTCTTCGAAATTCTGTGTCTGTTTGGAAATAAATCGGTAATAATGACAGTCAAGAGCGTTGGTAACCTTCAAGAAATAAGACATTTTATTTTAAAAAACCTGGTCGTCGATGTTTTACGCATCCTTGTTTACATTCATAACTATCTGCAATCGCAACTTTCCGGTCTTCATTCGAGACCTGTCCGATTGTTGAACGTATCTCCACTGGGAGAAAGGAATTCTCTCCACATCACAGCTGTCAGTGCAGCATTTGCCAGCCTGCGCTTGTGTGGTTTGCTTCCAGCCAGTATACTGGTTGAGAACGGTGGACCGTCAGCGCACGATTGTGCAGATCGCTCAGGTGTTTATCCAGAATTGCGATTTTGGGAGGAGTGGGGGGGTGGGGGGGGGGGTCGAAATTCTCCTGGGGGGGTGTTGGGGGGCGGTTTGGGGGGTGTGTATAAATCCCTGGGCAGGTTGCTTGTGGTTGTGGAAGCTTTATGGGGGCGGGAGGGGGGGTGTCGAAATCCTTCTGGGAGGGGGGGTGTTAGGGGGGTGTATAAATCCCTGAGATCGCTTCTTTGAAAAGGTCCGCCTGGGGAGAAATCAGGTTTAACCTAGATCTCCTTAAACATGTTCGGGGAGTAAAAACGGGTAAAATCGAGTTTTACCCAAAAACGAACAATCCTAAGTATATACGACTCGGCAAAGAGGCGGCGGCGGTGCCCCACGGCTTCTATGCACTTTTTACCCCCTTTTTTTACTCCCTCCGTACATGGCCATGCTTCTTTGGCACCACACATTGGGGGGAAAGCCGGCTTACAAAAACCAAGCTTACACCGATCCGCCGAAAGTTGGCTTCACCTCTACGCACAAATGCATTGCTAGGAAGACATTTTGGGAAAAATATGCGCCATCTTATATCAAAATATGGAGGCCCTATGACGCTTTGCATCCTGTTATGAATTCTCCGATACGCTGAAAGTTGTTCTCTACGCTTTGCCTGTCGCAGGAGACGGTCTGCTGGATCCTAGGCATAGAGAGCTTCGGTGTAAAAATATTTTTAAAAAATCCAGAACGATTTCAAATTTCGCGCGACCCGACGTAAGCAGTGACGTAATGAGCATAATGTAATAAAAAAAAAACAGGGTTATCAGCGTGTCAACTTCTCGTCAGCACTCAAGTGATGCGACCAACCGAAACCTCTGATATCGCGCTGTGATAAACCATGTCACATCATAAGGGCCCGCAGAGAAAGGAGTTGGGGAGTCGCCACTGCTTTGTGTGTTTTTATCAATATCCAGCAAAGCTATTTGAATTTTTCGCATGATTGTTGTTCTGCTAATGCAGTCTTTCAGGTGGACCAAACTTGTAGTACTTTCTCTTCATTGTTTTTTTTCTTTTTTTCAAAGCGGCCGCCATTGGAATCTGGACCTGGCAACGTTTAACACGAGAACGTTATGAAGTGAGGCGAGTCTAGAGGTGTTCGAGGAATTAGAGGGCATTAAATTGGGTGTAATAGGGCTTAGTGAGGTTAGGAGGACTGCAGGTGAAGCCTTTACAGTGCTGAAAAATGGACACGTCCGATGTTATCGTGGTCTAGCAGATAGAAGAGAACTGGGAGTGGGATTTTTAATCAATAAAAGCATAGCTGCCGACATAGACGTATACAACAGAATTAATGAAAGGGTAGCCGGTCTTGTGATTAGGCTTAATAAGAGGTACAAACTCAAGGTGGTACAGGGCTACGCACCCGCATCCAGCCACGACGACCAACTAGTTGATCGCTTCTATGAAGACGTGGAATCGGCAACGGCTGATGTAAAAATAGAGTATACCGATGTTATGGGAGACTTCAATGCTAAAGTAGGCAAGAATCAGGCTGGAACAAAGGCAGTTGGGAACTATAGTGGTCTGGGCTGTAGGAATAACAGAGGAAACCTATTAGCAGAGTTCGCAGAACGGAATAATCTACGCATCATGAATACCTTCTGCAAACGGGAGAGTCGGAAGTGGACGTGGAGGAGCCCGAATGGTGAGCATAAAAATGAAATAGACTTCCTATTATGCGATAACCCTGGTGTCGTGCAGGATGTGGAAGTCCACGGAAGGGTAAGGTGTAGTGACCACCGCATGCTAATATCTCGAATTAGTCTAGATTTAGGAGGGACCGTAACAAGCTAGAAGCCGATTAATGAGCTAACAGTAAGGCGTAAAGTAAAAGAATTCAAGATCGCGCTGCAGAACCGATATTCAGCTGTAAACGAGGAAGCAGAGTTTACGACACCGGAAGCTAGCGACAATCTTACCCGCATTATCACGGAGTGTGCAGTAGAAGTCGGGGGCACGATGGCTAGACAGGATACTCGTGAACTTTCCCAGTAGACGAAAGATCTAATTAGGAAACGGCAAACCATGACAATATTCACCCCAGCTAACAGAATATAACTAGCGGAGCTTTTGAAGTTAATCAATAAGCGTAAGACAGCTGACATACGGAAGTATAATATGGAGAGGATCGAATACGCTGTAAAGAACGGAGGCAGCCTGAAAGCAATGAAGAGGCGTCTAGGCGTGGGGGAAAATCATATCTATGCACTTAGAGACAAGCAAGGCAATGTCATTAAAAAAAGGAATAATACAGTTACAGCAGCCGAGGAGTTCTATAGAGATCTGTACAGTAGCCGGGACATCCAGGATAATGCCGAACGAGAAAGTAGTTCACAAGAGATAGACATCCCACCAGTAACGACCGAACAAGTGAGGAAGGCTTTGAAAGAAATGAAAGGAGGCAAAGCACCTGGTGAAGATCACATAACAGCAGAGCTCTTGAAGGATGGCGGAAAAATTGTTCTGGTAAAACCGGCAAAAATAATGACCGCAAGTGTACCGGAATCTTGGAAGAACGTTAACATCATCCTAATCCATAAGAAAGGTGACATGAAGGACTTGAAAAATTACAGGCCGATCAGCGTACTGTCAGTCGTCTACAATGTATACTTACCAAGGTAATCGCTAACAGAATTTCTGCAACTTTAGATTTCAGTCAACCTAAAGAACAAGCAGGGTTCAGTAAAGGTTATTCAACAATGGACCATATTCACACGATCAATCAGGTGATAGAGAAGTGCGCTGAGTACTCTGAACCCCTGTATATAGCCTTCATAGATTATGAGAAAGCATTTGACTCGGTCGAAACCTCAGCAGTCATTCAGGCATTACGGAACCAGGGGGTAGATGACCATTATGCAAAAATACTAGAGAATATCTACAATGCGTCCACAGCTACCATCATCCTCCATAAGGAGAGCAAGCAGTAAAATACTTATAAGGAAGGGCGTCAGACAAGGAGACACAATCTCTGCAATGTTATTCACAGTATGTTTAGAAGAAGTATTCAGAACGTTGGATTGGGAACAGGTGGGAGTAAGGGTTAATGGAGAATACCTCAGTAACCTCAGATTTGCTGATGATGTTGCTTGCTAAGTAACTCGGGGGGCCAATTGCAAAGCATGATTACTGTACTGGACAAGCAGAATAGAGTCGTGGGTCTGAAAATTAATATGCAGAAAACTAAAGTAATGATCAATAACCTCGGGACAGCACAGCGGTTTGAGATAGGTGGAGAGGCCGTGGAAGTGGTAAGCGAATATATCTACTTAGGACACGTTGTGACCCCGTATCCCAATCATGAGGCAGAGATAATTCGAAGAATAAGAATGGGGTGGAGTGCATTCGGCAGGCATTTTCAGATAATGAATGGCAGCCTACCATTGTCCCTGAAGAAGAAAGTGTATGCCAGCTGCATCTTACCGGTACTCACCTACGGGGCAGAAACTTGGAGGCTCACTAAGGGGGTTCAACTTAAATTGAGAACGACTCAGCGCGCAATGGAACGGAAGATGATAGGTGTAACATTAAGGGACAAGAAGAGAGCGGAGTGGGTCAGGGAGCAAACGCGTGTTAAGGACATATTAGTAGAAATTAAGAAGAAGAAATGGGCGTGGGCAGGGCATGTAATGAAGGCAAGATAACCGTTGGTCTGTACGGGCCACAGTGTGGATCCCTAGAAAAGGCAAGTGTGGCAGGGCGCGACAGAAAGTTAGATGGGCGAATGAGATCAAGAAGTTTTCGGAGATAAATTGGTCGCAGTTAGCACAGGACCGGGATAATTGTAGATCCATGGGAGAGGCCTTTGCCCGGCAGTGGGAGTAGATAGGCTGACGCTGATGGTAATGAGTTAGGCATTGACGAAAAGGCTCAATTTTTTACGCGCACGCTTTACTGGCCGTCTGAGCATCATTTGTTATTCGGAAGTGGCTCGAAAACTATTGTGTTGCAGATGGAAGCGCTCGGTAGTGATGCGAGTCTATCTGTAGCAGTATTGATAGTGTCCATGGCCGAATCGTAATGAGCTACAGGTAACCGACTGACATAAAAGTAGTTATATCTATCGTCAGCTACAAAGCAATGAATAGCAGTTTTCATAGGCGACAAAAAATGTCACTTGGTTTTCACCATGTAATATATCGCCTTAGAACAACGGCATTGAAACCTGCTTTATCGGAGAACCCCTGCCGAGACAATAGAAATTCCGCTGAGATACAGTACGTTATCAAAATGCGATCAATACTTATCACTTTTATAACTGGTTGTAGAAATCGCTTCGAAAGCTTCTACGCTACTCTGAAGATGTTGGGGCATACGGTGTCAATGTAGGGGACAGTTCAGGAAATAGTATCCCTCGCCATTTATAAATATCAGCTTCCATTAGGCCTGAACATGACGACAACGCCAATAATTATGAATCTCGCGGAGTGTTTGAGCCTCAAAACACATCAAATTGGCGCAATGAAAACTAGCTGTAAAATAAAAATAACGTTCACCCGAAAACATTACGAGACATGCAACGCAGTTTCACGTATTACGTTCCCCTTCCACCAAAAACGTTGTGGGACCGTTTCTTGAATGTGAAATACAGTTTGCGGCAAGGTTTTCGCATTCATACTACTCCAGTGTATCAGTTTAACTTTATCTCCATTACGTTGATGTAATTAACAGCCAAAAGTTACTGCCAACAAGGTTACGTTTGATGACTCTCATGGAAGTGAAGCAGCGGCAACTTTATTCAACTGCCCACACACGAATCGAACCACGAGTGAAGCTACACGCCGTTGGAGCACCTGAGCGCAAGTGCGGGTTATCGATACAATCTGTCCGCATTGAACTGTAGTAAAATCATCCGGCGTTATCCGGCACAGTCGACAAAAACTATCGATAGTGTTTGTAGTTTTCCACCCCAGCACATATTTCCAGGTTCGTTTTACGCCTCCCTTCTGTTTCCTGTTCGAATAGCTCAGTGTTAACTATGCAACGCCAGCGCGGATCTTTTCGGAGATCAGTGTGTTATTCGCTTTTTATCGGACACGAACCGGCTCCGGCAAGGGCGGTCGGCCGCGCGCCACGACACTCAAACCAGTTCGCGCGAGCTTGTGGTTTCCGAAAGTGCCGCCATGCGCCGCCAGCGTCTACGGAAGAAGCAGCACGCTTACAGGTGGCGCTCCCTCGAGGAAAAGGCCGGATTATGTTCTAACCGTGCGTTTCCCCGTGGGATGTTCTTGCTTCGTGTCGTCTGCGAAACCAACGGCGAATACTACCTTCTCGGTCGAGTGGTGATCGCGGTGTTTTAGATGTGAGTTCGGTGCCGGTTGGATTCACCGTCACCGATTGTCGTCGCCCCGTCGTGCCTCTCCAAGTGGCCAACATTTGCCGAATCGTGGAGATCCCGGAATCTGCATGCAATCCTCAGCAGTGTCCTGAGACTGCGTGCGACTCCCTCGGCGTTCAGCGAGCCCCGCTGAAGCGACGAGCCAGCGGCATGAGTGCTGCCAAAGCGGCGAGCGCTCCCAAGGAGCGCCGGTGAGTGTGCCGAGCGTCTAACTAGGCCTAAACGCTACTGCTAGTTGCTCGCATTCCGCGGTGAGGTTTTTCGGGACGCGGCGCTCGCCGCGGATGCCAGCGGCGCTTTGACGTCGCTGCTGCGGCGGCGACGGGTGTCGGGTGGCCGCCACTTCCTGGATAACTAACCACTGGCCCGACCAGCTGTTCGCGCCGCTTCGTCGCGCCGTCTGCCCGAGCAGCGCGACGTTTGTGTCGCGTCGCGAGTGACATAATCTGGAGACCTGGCGATCGGCTCTGTCGTCATGCGCTCAGAGGCGACCCGTGCGAGCTCTGTGGCCGTGATCAACTTCCGTGCCCGGATTGGAGTGATAGTGTATATGCAAACTCCCTTATCTCCCCACTATTGCCTCACCTCCATCACAGTTTAGTAAGCGCCCAAATTGTGTTGCCCGTGCTCCCGTGATGCATCTTTGGGTGTGTGAGCAGAGCTCGGGACGCCAAGGACGCTCGCAATTCGAGACCGTTACAACGCTCCAGTTTCATGCCGACGGCGTCCTCACCGCACTACGCAATATCCTCAGCACTGTCCCACCGCTGTCGTCTCTCAGAGTCCCTACTAGTCGTGCCTACGGTATCTCAAAAGGAAAAAAAAAAAAAAAAAACCAAGGAAAAGAAGAACGCTGATTAACGAATTTAACTTGTAAAAAAAAAATACCTTCGTCAGCTGTGTGAACACTGATACGGTGTTCCGAGCGTCAGGAGATTTGGGCGCGAGCTGTCGTTATCTCTCGTCTGGGACTGCGGCCCGCGTTTCGTAAGCCGCGCTTAAAATACGCGACGCCGTTGCTGAAATACAGCTGTGGCCCCCAGTTCAGGCGGGCGTGCCCACGACGTCGCTCATTCATTCACGATTTTATTTCTCCGATGTCGTAGCCACTACGATCGATTGACTGACTTAGCGTAAGTGTGGAGTGTCCATGCTGGAGATAAAACCGAAAGCTCCACTTGGGGGGCTAAGACGCCGTGACGGGCGAAATATCTGGCCGTTTTCGTTTCCTGCGAGCTTATCTCGCGCAGAAGTACACCCGGTGCGTTTTTTTTTTCCTCTCTATCTTTTTTTTAATTTGCTCTTCCCGGGGCGATGTGGAAATATCTCTTTCCCAGAACGTGGCTGAACATTGGTTTTTCCACGTTCCCCAATTCGGGAAATAGTGTTGCCGACTGGAGAAATCTATGATATAAACACGAAAGCCCGTGTTTTACTTTGCGTGGTTGTCCCGTTGTCCAGAGCGCAGACAATTTTTTTTAAATGCGATAGATTGCCCTACGGCATAACAGGGAGGTTTATAGGGACAACATTGCACCAGTTGCACGCAGAAAGCCAAGAAGAGACCGGTACTGGGGTCCCCATATCCAACGCTTAACTCAGGATGGAGCCCTGTGCCTCGGAGGTGTTGGATTCTGGCGTTTCTAAGACAATGCTCTTGCGTTTTTGGAAATGTTCTTTGCCAGGTGTGCTGGGCTATTGAACTCATTTATGTGAATCATCTGCTCGTGGTAAGCATCTGGCGGCGTGGTATTTTCATTTTTTTATCCCGGCTGTTTCTTTATATTGACCCTTAGAGTCACATCGCATGAATAAGTAATGTGAATTATTTCTCAATTATGCGGTCTGCATGAGTTTCTTAAAAAGAACGTTGGTGGAATGTCTATTTTAGGGAATAAAATTAAAACAAATTCTTTAATAGAAAGCTACGCGCTTTTTAAAGTTATTTACTGACACTCTCAAGAACAAGTGCATTGCTTACTGCTGACATATGGAATCTAGATTGGAGGTTTTTTTTTTTTTTTTTCTTTGAACCCGAGGGAGTCTTCAGGATTGCAGCTTCGCTACGAGTGTGTGAAAGACGGAAGCTAAATATAATTTGTTTGGGAACCTTTCTTTCATTTTTTTTTTTGCTTTCAGAATCGTTTCTACTGCTAGATTTAACCGTACACGTGACATAACTTTGGCATTGTTGTTAAAAATGTATGGTTTTTTACTATCAAACGTTGCGATTCGTGTTTTTTTTTTTTTTTTTTTTACCGAACTCGACGAAAGCACTCACACCTAAACGTGCACTGCTCCGTGGTAAAATATATATTTTTAGAGTTTTCAGAAAAGGCCCTCGTACTCTAGCATACAGTTAATTGTAATGAACATAAAAAAAAAATCACAGACCAGACACATACCAAAAAGCACCTACGTTACTCATATACACCTGCGGTAGATAATGCCAAGCCCCGAGTCATCCGCGTTAAAACACCAGCGTGGTAATGCAAGCACTAAGCAAGCACTTTAGCAGTCTAGGAATTTACATGCTTTGTATCCTGAACTCAAGGCAACACACTAGTGTGTGTGAACGCTGAATTCCTCACCCCGAAATGCTCGCGCCGCTAGAGCAGTATCTTGGTGCAGGCAGGATTTGGCTGTGGTCAGGCCAGCTGCAGTGTGCATTGAACTTCATGCTAAGGTTCATTTCGAAGAACTGTGAGCAACCTTGTTGAGCGCAGTTCGACATGATGCAAGTGGTGAAAGATAAATGTCAATTGCGCTCTCACAGTGCATGAGATGCAATACTATACCAGCTAAACTGATTCTGATTGTAGGGTTTAACGCGCCGATGAAACGCAGGCGTTGAGGCGCGCCGTAGTGTAGGGCTATGGATTAATTTTCACCACCTGTGAATCTTTACTGTGCTCCCGAATCTCGTACACACGGGCGTTCTTGCTTTTCGCCTCCATCAGAAAAGCGGCCGCCGCGGCCGGGAATCGAACCCGCTACCTCGTGCTCAGCAGCGCAGCGCCATAGCCACTGAGCCACCGCGGCGGGTCTGTACCGCCTAAACTCACGAGTGCCGCTGCTGCAATGTGTATTAAGTGACTGTAGGTCCTCGTCGGGGAATTAAAAGCAAGCACTTTTGAAAATCAGTTTCGGATGTGAACCCATCTCGTCAAGTTCACATTAAGTTGCAGATACAAAAATTTGTAAAATTTTTCTTATTTTTCTTCGGTGAGACCGTAAAACATCGTGTCACTTTTTATCAGAGGATAGGATGTCTAATTCTTCTAATAGGGGGTCTAATTTGGGGCGCTGTTTATCGGGGTTAATTGTTCCCCGGAAACTCGTGGTTTGTCGGAATTTTCGTTTTATTGCCCAATGTCTGAATTTTCTCGGATTTCATTTGCGGCTGTCATCCTTACAACGCCGTCCTTTGATACAGACATGCTCTCGTTATCCACGAAAATGTCATATTAGGCAATTACCTTATTATATCACAGGCGGCATGTCGGAAACTACGAGGGGTGTAGGCAAAACTTGCCCTCTCCAAAAAGTACCCGCTTTGAGAGTCATTTCGCGTGGTTTAGAAGATAACCATGCATTACGCCAGCTATGCATCAACGCAAAGTAAAAACGCTCGGAGCTCGTATTTGACGGTTTAGTAACGGTTTTTAAGTAACGCATTGCAAGCGGCGTATAAAGTTACAGGGGCGTCCGCTGCGAGCGCACGGCGGGCCGACTGCGCATGCGCACCGATTGCGTCACACCATTTCTCCGGCCAATCGAGTCTTTGCGCCGCTCCTTGATCCAAAAAGGCGAAAGCAGCACCCCTGGGCTGCCGTGCTTTGGCCAACAATGTACGAAGGTCCAATTATTTTTTTCATTTTTTAGTCAATTCATTTTTTAGTCAAGCCTTTAGCGCCTTTAGGCCGGAAAAAAAAATGCCGCAAATTAATGCCGCCAAGTTCGAACTCGTTACACTCCAATACTCCTCTCACACAGCGAATATAATGTCATTTAAAGCGAATGGAATTATCTGTTAATGCCATGAGCTTGGCGTGTCGTGTGCATACCAACTGACATTGGACGCGAGCGGCATTCGGTGGTCGAGTGAGTTCGCTGAACACGTTTCGCATTAGCTTCCCAACCGAATGACTAGCCTCGACAACAGCGGCACGTCACTAAACAAGGAAATTTAATTACAAGCCGATGACCACTGTGTCTACTGCCCTTGAATACGTCAATGTTTTCCCCTGTGTATTCTTTTGCATAGAGCAGAAAGCAGAGGACGGCGAACAACACCCTCTCAAAGCTCCACCATGGTCGCTGCTATTCAGTCGTGGATCTGTCGTTTACTTGCTAGGGCTTGCGATGTTTATTTATGGAAGCCAAAATCAATACTTTGTAGGGGTTTCACACCCTGCTACAGTGCAGAATGACGTTGAAAATATTGCGCATAACAGCAGCTCTATTTTCCTGAAACCAGTTATTGAGGCTGAAGTAGCAAATATAATTCATAGCTTAAAAACCAGTACGGCTAAAGATATCGATGGCTTCCAAATTAAACCCATAAAGTACACCTCCGATTTGCTCGCGCCTATACTTACCCACATTTTTAACCTATGTTTGTGCCAGGCTGTTTTCCCCCGTAAAATGCAAGTAGCCCGTGTAACAGCCTTACACAAAAAAAGGAAACAAAAACGACATGGCAAATTACCGTCCCGTGTCTATACTGCCGGTCATGTCAAAGGTGCTAGAAAAAGTTATTTTACATCGTCTTACAGATTTTGAAGAGAAGCACAGTCTCTTAAACAGCTCACAGTTTGGCTTCCGCAAAGGACTTAGTACGGAGTTCGCATTGCTAAAACAAAAAGAGTCACTTTTGGCAGCGCTTGAAGGAGAATTGGTTCTTGGGCTGTTTATTGATTACTCTAAGGCTTTCGATCACATAAATCACCAAATTCTAATTAAAAAGCTTGACCGTTACGGTTTTCGAGGGAATGCCGCGCACCTAATTACGTCTTATCTGGAACATCGGAAACAAAGGGTTCATATCGACGACTGTTTTTCCGATCTATTGCCTTTATCTTCTGGTGTACCACAGGGGAGCATCTTGGGACCATTTCTTTTTAATATCTATATTAATGACGTGGTCAGCATTAGCCCTAGCGCTGAATTTATTATTTATGCTGATGACACCAGCATATTTTTACGAGGAAATTCGGCGGACAAATTAGTTGGCGAAGCAAATTTTGTATTGGAAAACCTAAATAGCTGGACTGAGAAAAACCATCTTAAAATAAACACGAGCAAAACCAAATCTGTAATATTCAGAAGTAAAAATAAGAAGGGAACATTAATGCAACAAATACTGCTGAATTCGACCCCGGTTGATATTGTACCCAACATTAAAACACTAGGAGTGGTCTTCCAGGAAAACCTTTCTTGGAACGAGCACATCAACACAATATCAAGTAAGTTATCTCAAATAGTGGGACTGGTTTACCGGAATCGCCTGATCCTTCCGAGACATGTAATGATATTAATTTACAACTCTTTATTCTCCTCAAGAATTAACTATTGCCATCTAGTTTGGGCATCCACTAGTCAAGAAAACATACAAAAATTGTATTGTCTACAAAAAAGATTTCTACGTGCTGTAGAGGACGTGCCTTCACATTTTCACACCTACCCGTTGTTTGAAAAGTATAATGTAATGCCTTTTGAGAAGATGTACGACTTTAGATTAACGAAAGCCTATAAACAAGAAATAAAGGGGAAACATGTATTCTTGACTGAACTTGCCAACCTTAAAAGAAATTGTCAGCCTTTTAAAACGCGAAACTGCGAAATTTGGACTGTTAAAACTTGTAGAATAACATATGGGCGACATATGTTAGGAAACAGACTTCCGAGGCTACTAAATGCTTTATACGAATTTAACTTTCAGCTGGAAAGCAACACTTTCAATGCAATACGTTCCTTTCTTGCAAATAATTACATTGACACTATATAATATCTCGCGCATGCCTATGAGTGTCAGCTATAGAGAATATGTCGGTGTACGCTAGGCATGGCGATTTGTAACCAACTCATATTTCCTTTCGGTCGTGTATTGAATGATTTGTGCAATTATATATCTATAGTGTACTCCATATAAATTACAAAGTTATGTTAATCTGTATGCATGTATTTTGAAGGTAATCTATATGTATTGAGCTATTTAATACATCCGTTGGTGTTCATTTTCTTTTGTGTATGGTTTGTACGCAAGACGTGGTTATTTGTAGTGGGCTCACATTTTCCTTCGGGTCCTTTATTAAGTGATTTATCTATCAGTACATTTTTTTTCTCTTTTTTCCTTCTCTTGTTGTTGTTGTCTGTTTTTTTTTTTTTTTTTCAATGGCGCAATGGATGCCATGTTTCTAAGCGGCTTTTTTTTTTTTTATGTACTGAGAACACCGTTGTACGCTGGCGCCAAAACGGGGGCCCGCAGCTCCGTCAAGCTATCCTTGAGATGGCTTTTTCTGCCGGCCTCCGGCATTGTGTACTATGTACATGTGCATGTACATGATGTCAATAAAGTTCACTGTTCACTGTTCACTGTTCACTGTTATACACGTTTTTAGAATCTTAAAAACTTGATTTGTTTTATTCGAGAAATAAGAAGTGCGCACGTTTTTTAATTGTTACCACGCAGTTCTGCTAGTTTGCTAATCGTCATTGCTATCGTTATCAAATAACGTTTCCTTTGCCATGGAGACCGGATGTCATTAACAGCTAATGTCATTCGCTTTGAAATACATTTGATTTGACGTGTGACAGATGTATGACGGGGGATTTCAAAGCAATGTAAAACCTGTAAAAAAATAAAAAGCGACTAATGCGCCTTTGTCAATGCCATCGCCCCCACTTATTGCGTATATACCGCGCCCCGCACCTGCCTGACGCCACATTTCGCCGTTTTTCCGTTAAGGCGGGTAAAATATCAGTCGCGGTTTACATTTTAAAATATACAAACGAGCACGTTTCTAAATACAGTATTCCGTTGTTATAACGAAATCGCTTTATACGAATTCTTCTTTTATGCGAAGTTATAGCGGGGCCCCGACCCACTCCTGTACGCAGAGAGCAAATCATGTTACCTGTTTAACGAAATCCCGGTTATAACGAATTTCCTTACGACTTAGTTACGGCGTGCAAACCCTTCGTCTCGGTAGTTCACAGTGCCGCGCGTTGCTGGAATTACGTGCAGTATATCCCACTTTTAGCGAACCATCTTTTAAAGAAATGGCGGCCATAACGATCAAATCTTCGTTTCCCGTTACCATTTGTATACAGCGATTTTGTGTCCATACATAGCGAAAAGCGAATATACCGAACGGATTTCAGTTTCCCGATGTTTTCGTAATAAGCGGGATCGACTGTATCAGCGCCGTTGTGTTTCACACATGCGCAACCAGTGCGCTACCTCGGTTCAAGTCCTGATGCACTGTAATCCGGAGCCTCGAGCCAAGCCAAGCTGTCTGCTTTGTCTCCTCTCCTCCATGTTTCCGATCCAGCGCCGCAGAGTAGCTGCGAGCAGAACTTTGTTCCACCTCTCCAGTGATTGCTCATTTGTTTGGGGGCTTTGTTGCGCGTTCCGCGGGTGTAGGAAGCAAGTGTGTTGCAATGCTTGAAACAAATTGAAGCGAGCAACAATTGTTGAGGAAACAATAGATCCTTTCGTGTGCCAACTCCAGAAACCGCTGAAAATCGAAGTGTTTTCGGGCGGATCCGAATCGGCTAGTATTTTAAAGGCCGCGCGTTTACCAGTATTTTGAGACTCTCCGAAACCAGTGCACTTCAAATATCTTGTACCCTCCGACAGAAAAATCTGAGCCATCACAGAACGAACTAGAGTGGGAGATATCATAGTTCAAGCGACTAAAAAGAAATGGACTTGGGCTGGCCATGTGGTGAGACGAACGGACAACCGGTGGAAAATTAGGGTAACAGAGTGGATAGCCAGAGATGGGGAAGGCCAGCATTCCGACGGAGGGATGAAATAAAGCGATTCGGGGGTAAACTGTGGACCCGAGCAGCGCGGGACAGGAGCGCTTGGAGGTCAATGGGAGAGGCCTTCGTCCGGCAGTGCACCTAAATAGGATGACGATGATACCGCTACGTGAAAGGGGATATATGATCTGCAGCTTTTTGGCACATGAAGTAAAAGATGTGACAAAAATTTAAGCGAAACGTACGATTAAATTTTATTTCTCTAGAGGGTTGACGGCAGTCATCCCAAAGAAAGACACACGCACTCGCACACACTTTTTTCCTGGCTCTGCTGACATTTAAAATGCCCCCTTTCGACAACTAATCTACTACATACCCGAATCATGAGACGTAAAAGCTCGACGTCTAACTGATGTTTGGATCTTGAACATGGTGACTGTTGCTACCAAATGTAATCAAGATGCATGTCCAAGTTACCCGCCGCGGTGGCTCAGTGGCTAAGGCGTTGCGCTGCTGAGCACGATGTAGCGGGTTCGATTCCCGGCCGCGGCGGCCGCTTTTCTGATGGAGGCGAAAAGCAAAAACGCCCGTGTGTACGAGATTTCGGCGCACGATAAAGATCCCCAGGTGGTCGAAATTAATCCGGAGCCCTCCACTACGGCGCGCCTCATCGCCTGCGTTGCGTCGGCGCGTTAAACCCCACAATCAATCAATCAATGTCCAAGTTATGAGACGTATAGGCTTGCGGTTCACATCACGTTTTGAAGAGCGTGCGACTTTGGTGGCCACCGCGCGCTAATAGCGCACACAGCGGGACGTCCTTCGTCCAACTCCTCGCCTCGCGATTCAAATATACGTGGGGTCTAGGGAGGGCTTGTTCGCAGACGTGGAAATACAGGGAGCCCCAGCCATGAAAGCTTCTCTTTGAGAAAAATCGCGGGCCATCTCCACTAACGTGAAACTTGGAGAGGGGCGATGCATGCAGTGTAAAGTGTATTCTCGGCGCCTTGGCGTTTTTGCCAACGGAGATGAAACCGTTGGTGGGTAGAGGTATACAGCTTTGCCGTAAAAGTCTCGTGTCTTTGAAGCACGAAGCTCTCTAGCGCGAGTCGTAAACGAGTGTCCCGGTGCTTTGCTACTGAGACGACGGTGACGGCGACGACATGAGACGCCGAAAGCCCGAGCCCATAAGGGGCTTCGCCCCTAAAATGTGGGTGCGGGATTACGTGGGGAAGGATAATTGCGTGGATGGTGTCAATGTAGCGGGTGCAGTCGACCACGACGAAAGTTATTCGCAAGGATGCGAATAACGATCGTACAATACTACGGGGGAGAATGGAGGCGTGGTTGCGTTTGTTTTGCACCGTGATGAGCCAATAGCCACGTGCATTCGCAACGCGTCAGTTACCCCTAAAGAGTTGTCGGTCTTCTTCTCACTAAGTTCGCAGTCCATTTGAGAGGGTGCTATCCCGTCTGCAACTCATTGTTTGTTTATTTATTTATTTATTTATTTATTTATTTATTATACCTTACAGGCCCATTGAAGAGCATTGAGTAAGGGGGGTTACAATTTTGTAAGAACATTAAAAAATAGTGGGGAAAAAGAAGAAAAAAACAAGTACACAATATAAAGTTTGGGTAATCAGCTTACAGGCCTAAATGAGAAATTGTGTGAGAAACGTGTGATGCGCGAAGAGGAACGCATCTTGGTGATGCGGGCGTCCAACGCTTGCCCTGTAATTTCAACCGGAACGTTTGCTGTATACTGTGCAGTTTCAACGCAAGGCAGTTTAGTTTCTGCGCCAGTAGCCTTTGGAAAAGGAAAGCGTCGCTGCTCGAGGCGACGGCAGTAAATCTTCGCTACGTGCTGTAAGCACATGGAACACATGACCGCGGGCGTCGACACCAGTTGAGACAAAATACAACTTCGTTTAGTTATAAAGAAGTGGTCTTTTTCGTAACTCACTCACCGCCATTCCACCCACGAAAGACGTTTTATAACCGAAAAAAAAAATACAAACGTTGACAAACTTAAATTTCGCGCTACACTGACGTGTTATGGGCAGAAGCGACGCCATATGGGCCGGCGCTGAAAATATAGTTTTTTGTGTGTTAACTACGCGTTACCGTTGACGGGGTACCATCAAATGGGACTAGATGCTCCACTACAACCGCCAAGCCATGTTTCTTGACGGTAGTTCAGGTCGACGGCTGTCAATCGCGCATACGATTTTCCGTGACGTCACAGGAAAGTTGCCGAAAAAAATGGCTTGGAACTACTTTATATGTTTTCCCTAATATCTGTATTTTTTTAGACTTGTCATAAAATTGGTATCATTGTTATCGGGCCAAAGCGGTGTTTTTAATGAACCAAAGATCTATTTTGTCTTCGTGGCCCCTTTAATGACTTCTTCACAGCAATTGGTTCATCGTTGGACGATTTCTTCTGGATTCACTATTTTCTTTCTTTTTTATACACGCTAACCTTATGAGCGAACAGCCGCGTTTCTCCAGATGTTTTCTGTCTGAATTCGGCCTGCGTTATTGTAAACACTTTTTATAGCGAGTCATGCACCGGCATTGAACGATCTCGGGAACTTATTGGTTGACTGTAGGGTTTAACGCGCCGACGCAATGCAGGCGATGAGGCGCGCGGATTGCGGATTAATTTCTAAACCACGCGAAGGGTTGCGGATTAATTTTTACCACATGACCACATGGGGATCTTTAACGCGCGCCGAAATCTCGTGCACACGGGCGTCTGTGCTTTTCGCCTCCATCAGAAAAGCGGCCGCCGAGGCCGGGAATCGAACCCGCGACCTCGTGCTCAGCAGCACAATGCCTTAGCCACTGAGCCACCGCGGCGGATTCGGGACATCGTTGTAATGATAGTCGCTGATGTCTTCAGAATATCAAATTTTTTATAGGAAGTGACTCAGGCCCGGGTGACTTTTTGTTTTTCGGCCCAATTTGATCGGCCCGTTTCCCTCGCGCGAAAAGCAAAAGAAAGCGTCCTACATGACGTGAAGCCATTTCCTGCGTCCATTGTATTCACTTTGCGAGGAAAACAATGACGGACGGTTAGCCTGTGCCCGCAGCGATCGTCCAAAAGCTAATTTCCGTTGAGAAGGTTATTAATTTTCTTGCTCTAAGTCGGTATACTGATCGGTCGTTGCCTGACCGCGGTTGCCTGCAGTCGCGCCAAGCGTAGGTGTCCTAGGTGGTATCGGGTATGCGCTTTTCGAACGTGGATATGTGCCGTGCGTGTGGGTCTGGCGTGACGGATATCTATTTTGCACATTTCATTTGAGTCCACGATTTCTATTCGCTTTCTATGTGTACTCACCACATTCCACACATGGCGAGGCAGTGCGCAGACTTCACGTCCAACTCTTTTCTCATACAGTACACCCAGTTGGCTTGGCGTGGTCAGTAAGGCATCGGCTTTGCAGGAGAGAGGTTTTAGCGCCGGGGCCAGCATTGTTAGTTTTGCCGCACGCGGAACGCCTGCGGCGCTTTTGGTGTGAGAAAGATGCTTTCGTCCACTCCGTGCCACACCTCGGCAAAACTGGGTGCCACTCACTCACACTCACACAGAAAAATATATT
Source organism: Haemaphysalis longicornis (assembly GCF_048455015.1). Classification (NCBI taxonomy): domain Eukaryota; kingdom Metazoa; phylum Arthropoda; class Arachnida; order Ixodida; family Ixodidae; genus Haemaphysalis; species Haemaphysalis longicornis. Next base: position 190,967,121 of record NW_027526445.1, read on the forward strand.
TTTCCTCACGCACTCACGCTCACCAGTCGCTTTCACCACTCGCACCCACTTGCGCTCGCGCCGAAAACTCGTATTCTCCCCTCGCACGCGACTGCGTGCACCAGACATTCCATAAGTCATCAAAGCGAACAGTATTAGTGCATTATTGCTTCAGAGGGCCATCGAAATCATATCCCTAAATCAGAACGTCACCACAGAATCAGTTCTAGGGTGCCCCATAGCAGGAGCTCAGTGACGACGTATTTCCGAAATTTAAAGCAATCCCGGTATTGACAACCGTCCCAGAGAGCGGCTCCTGCGACGAACAGCCAACAGCGAGTACAAACGCAGCGCTCACCGCGTGTACGTTTAGTCTGGTGTAGTGTCATGACGTGTCAATTCTCGGCTGGTACTTTCACCTTTTCCTCGCAACTTTCCCATTTATGCCTATTGTTCCTTTCCTTACTTCCAGGATAGCAAACTATGCTATAGCTAGGTTAACAAGCCTACCTTAGTTTTACCTGTTCCTTCATTCTTTTCACTAGATAAGATAAGAACAGTCTTTATACAAAGGCGGAATCAGTCTGCAACGCTAGGGATGCTTTTTGTGCTTACAAAGTTGTTCACGGGGAGATACTGGCATCCAATAGCGACCCACAGAGCCGCGAAGATCTGGCCGTGCTCTCTGTGGAAAAACAACACGCCACGTGTCAGCGTTCCCAGACGCGTCGTCATCGATAAAATCGCTATTCGAAGTCGGTCAGTTTTGCTCACTGACTGCGAACTTCGCCGGCTTGATATTAAGGCGCAGTGATGATAAACGTGGGTGCGAGACGTCGGTCGGGCCGATGCAGCGGTCGGTGAACCTGGCAGCACTCGTGGCGGTCTAAGCATTACTCTCAAGCGGAGATGAAGTAAACAGCGAGCACAACGAGGATGTCGTGAAAAGTGGCTCGTTGTTCATTTTAATGCGTCGTATGCGCGAACAGCGTTCGAGAGGGCCGTGTGGGCATATTATTACGTCACGATGAGGATACAGTCTAACCTCGTTTTAACGAAGTAGTATCGGGGCAGTAAATTAGTTCGCTATGTCCGATATTCGTAATAACCGTAGAGGTAAAAATCGGCTCTAATAAATCGGCGATCTGGCTCGCGCAAAAATTCAATATAAAAAACGCATTTTTCTAGGCTTCGAACCCACAATAAACGAGGTAGTCCTTATCTGCCTCCTTGTGGCATTTCAAACTAAACAGACCGGAATGTGAGAACGTGAAATTACAACAGAACAAACTTCGTTCGGCAAAGCAGGCCGGCCTTCTTATTTACTCGAAGGATCTGGCCTTCGCCTGGTGGCTTTACAAAGTATCAGCGGAATGAAGTTTTTCACAGTGTCCACGCAATCAAGGGCCTTACGCTACTAAAAAACGTTGTTTTGTCTCACTTTTTTAAACTTGTGCTTTCATTATGCTAGCTGTCAAGTTTTAAAGCCTCGCGGGAACCAAATATTTCTTCGTTATAACCGATATCGCGCGGCTCTCGAGGTTTCGGTTTCGTTATAAAAAGAATAGAGGTGTCATTGAAATGAAGCGTGACCAAAGGAACTTCGTATTTAGTTCGCTATATCCGATAATCCGCTATGTCAGTGTTCGCTATAAGGAGGTTCGACTTTATTAAACGGGCTCATGAACTGAAATCCTTCCCGTTACCCCGAGGTATAGACTGTAGTACAATGTTTCAGAAAAAGCTTAAAGAGAGCACCGTATTGTACGCGGTCAATGTCGATAGCATGCTGGGTATCTCCTCAGGCGAACCTCAGTATACAGACGGGTGAAGGATATCGCCGTGAAAAGAGCGGAGTGAGCTCTATAGCAGAGCCTAAAGCCACTAAATAAGCTCCTAGATGCCACTAAATAAAACTTCATCTAGTGGCTCTAGGAGAGCCCTCATGGGTGCGTATACACGGTGGCATGCACGTGAATCACCGTCGTCATAACGAACCCCTAGAGACAGGTGAATGTTTTCGCTATAATAATTCGTTAAAAGCAGGTACGACGTGCTGTCTGCTGTTCGAATAAAGCGGAATTTCGAGTAAAGCGAAGTCGTTCATCCAGGCTTACTGTACATAGCTATTGTATATGCCTTAGAATTATACCGCCAAATCAAAAGGCACCTAATTTTTTTTTTCACTCAGTTACTTCACCTTGTTCACAAAGTATCCCTGAGAAATTTGACGTCAATTTGAGCACTCTTTTTTTTTTCATTCTTTCAGCTGTCGGCCATTTCATGTACCACCTCTCGACCACGATGACGCGGGATTTTCGACGTGCTCAGTTAACTAGTGATTCCGCATTGAAAAAGAAAGTTGTGGTTAACTAATGATTCCGCAAAAAAAGTAAGGATGTTAGTTAAAGGGACACTGAAGTGATATGTAAACATTGCGGGATTACTAGCGCAAATTGTAGTCCGGAGTCCCCAGGCCATGTTTCGACCACTCTAGGCGCGTTTACGCGATTTTATTTAGTAGAAAAACTAATTCGAAAACGCTGTCCTCCTCTCTTTACGCTCGCCCATTTTCTGTGGCGTTTTCGTGTGACGTCAGGAGGGGATGAGCTGGCAATTGGCTGCGCCACGGCTGCGCTACTGCACGGCTCTCCGGCCGACAGAGTCAGTCGGCCCAGCGTTTCGTCCGCCGGCCGCCGGCGGGTCGTCGCAATCAAGGAGGTTAAAAAAAATTGCTTGGTCGCAATTCGTTCGCTTAGTTGAAACGAAACCAGGACACTTGTGAATGGAAGAATGTGCCTTTCTTTACTTGGTTTGTTTGTACACTGTATCGAGCTCCAAGTCAAGGTCGCTTCACACAAGCGCTGCACATGCGACGCTTCGCTGACTGGTACGCCAGTAGGAAAATATAAGGCCTCTTGAAGGCGGGAGAAGAGTCAGCGAAGTCAATATAGGTACTAAGCAAATAAAATCAACTGATATTTTTACCGTACAGCGTAAAACTAGGGCGCGGGAAGCACTTTTTTGCGCTGGGCGAACAAACACAGCGGTCAGCAGCACTACGCATCTGCGAACGCTTTTCCGTCTACGAAATGCAATTGCTAGACGTGAGCTACTGTGGAAACTCGGGCGACGCTTACTGCACGATCGCAGTACAACAAATAGTCACCTAAGCGGCTTGAAATGCCAAAACTAAATAAAAGTGTAAACCGGTTGTACAATATATACCCTATATTAGCAAAGCATTCACGTCCCGCTCCGTGGCCTAGCGGGTCACGAGTCCTGTTAAACACCTGGGGGTGCCACTAGACAGTTATCAAGACAGTGACCCTTACTGGACCAAGCAACTCAAGGAACTTCGAGAAAAGACAGAGAAGTGGAAAGGATGGGGTTTATCAATGTTTGCGAGAGCCACAGTTTGCAATTTGTTTTTTATAAGCAAGCTGTGGTATGTAATGCAAGTTTTGCACTGTTCAAGGGCTAATATTCAGAAATTTCATCGTGTGTTCGCCGTGTTTATCTGGAGTTGATCATGGGAAAGAACGAACAGAACAAACCTCTTTCGGAAAGTGCGTGAAGGCGGACTTGGTTTATCGCACTTATTTTTAAGGCAAGTGGTCAATAGATTTCTGTTTCTTCGTGATGTTGAAGACGCGTTTCTTAGGACGGCTTGTCAGCTGCGACTTGGAAGACTTTTGCCTGAATTTGTTGTGAGCTCTGAGTACATGAGGGGAACTGTACGTGGATTTTTTAAGGAGGTGGTGTGGTCATACCGTTTTCTTTCAGTGCGTTTTTCTTTAGAGTACTTAAGCGGGGTGAGTCGGAAGAAACTGTACAAAGATATCGTCGAGAGTGTATTGCCAGTGCCAATATACCGCAGCAAGTGTAATCTAAGGCCTGAGAGAGATGTACTTAAGCGAGTGAAAAGAATGACGGTCCCAGGTGGAGTGAAATCTTTCTTTTTTAAACTCCATACTGGAACATTGGAAGTAAAGACCTGGATGGAGGAAAAGGGATGGTTTGTGCCATGGGGTGTGCAGTGTTTTCTGTGTCGAAAGCCAGAAACAATTGAGCACGTGTTCCTGGACTTTTGGGGAGCGGTGTTCTTTTGGGACATCCTACAGCGAACACTCAAAAAAGATTTGCCTGTTGATGCTTACGGTATTCGGTTTTTGAACGTTGAAAATGAGGACGGTGTGCCGCTTGACACAATTATGCTGTATGGACTACATAGCATCTGGAGAAACAGGATGGCGGTACGCTACTCCGACCCAGATGCCAGGCTCATCAGAAACTACTTCAAAGATTCAATAGGTTCTTTCGTGCAGATACTGAAACTTCAGCCCTCTAAACCCGAGTGGCTACCCACAATTGAAGCATTGCTGGAAATGAAAGAATATTGAAATCACCCCGCTTGCCCAAGAAGGGCTGCAGTTCTAGTATTTGTATTGAGTATTGAGTGTACAGATTATCAGTTACGTGTGTCTTTGTTTTGTCATCCTGTCAAAGAAGGCAATAAAGAAAGAAAAAAAAAAAAGGTCTGGGGCGCTGGGAATTCCCCGCAGATGTTTTGCGAGTCACGAGTTCGAATCCCCGCGGGTACGTGCTTTTTTTTTTGTAAGTTAACTTTTTTGTTTTCCGCCGATGTTTTCTATATTGAGTTCACCTTTTTTTGGGCCGCAACGTTCATGGCTACACGAACTAGTTCACAAAACGCGCGCAGGCTGGCACTGGCGCGCTAGCGAGTTCTCGTTGGCGTGCTGTTGCCATAAGCACCGACTGCTTGCAGGCAGTGGGCACAGGCCAGAATGAACAGACCCTTGGCCTGGTGCGAACACGCTTTTTACGATACAGGCATGAGGGAGGCAAGCTCCAAATATGGGGGAAAAGCGCATGACATTTGGGCGTCTGCGGGTACGCGGAGGGCGTTCATGCACTGCGTAGGTCTCGGCTAGTGAATGCTACGACTACAAGCCGTCCTGGGAGGCTTATCTTGTGCATTTTACAGCCGACAACATGGCAGAAGCGCGGTACGATGATTACTGAGATATTGAGAATGCCCATCCAACAAAGCCATTGGTTATGTTTTACAGAACCGAAACCGAAACCGAAACTTGTGTGATTGCTAACCTTGGGCATCGTCCAATCACGGCGCCCCTCCTCCCAACGTCACAGCCTTAGTTGGTGCGGCCGCCGCAAACCGCGCATGGTAGTTTTTCTTCTTTCGCGCTTTGTAAAATAATTACCGATTTGTCAACCGGATAAACGATGAAAAGTGTGCTAATTTGAGCCAGTCTACGCAGTGCAAGCAAAAACGGGAGCTTGACAAATTCACTTCAGTGTCCCTTTAACTCGTGATTTCGCCAACACTTCGCTATTTCGCGTCACATTACAGGGCAGAACTCACTCGCGGGTTGTGATCTGCGTTGCGTTAGCTTCGGTTCAACGGGGAGATCCAGCGACGGGACAGGCTTCATCGGGGGTGGGGGTACTGGATTGTGGGAGAAGGCCTGTTGACGTCACCACGCAGCCGTCTCCTTTTCGTTCCTCCGCGCGTGGGGCAGCGGGCGGGAGGGAGGGAGGGAGCAGAGGCGCAGTTGGAACGCGTCACGCCCCGGGTCGAGCGGCCAGGTCGACGCCGTACTTGATGGATAACCCCTGCTGTGGGTCTACGGACCGCTCTGCATGCGGACGCTTTTTGGCGTCGGTGTGGCGGCCTCGCCGCGCGTGCCTCCTTCGTTTTCCTTTTCTTTTTCTTTTTCTTTTTTTAGGGGGTGAAGCATCTTGAGGCCGAGGCTTGTCCGGCGTCCGTGCTGACGGCACAGCACCGTGTATATCGAAATATTTGTGAACATAGGTTCACAAAAGGGTGACAAGAAAAAAAATAAAAGGTTCGCAAAAGGAGAGGGAGGAAGGGGGGAGGGATGGAGTGCTTCTGGAGAGCCGTGCCGCGCATGCGTGTGGAGCAATGGATTGGATTGGATTAATTTGGATTGGATTGGATTGAAATCAACTGAATTGGATTGGATTGGATTGCATTAAATTGAATTGTATTGGATTGGCATGGAAATCGTTTTAGCAGCAGTAAGCATTCTCGCGATTGATTTACGGTAGGAACGATCCCCAGTGCTTCGCCCACTCTTCATGATTCACTTCGTGGAGATGCGTGAATTTTTTTATCCTCTCTCGCCCACTTTTCATCTGTTTGGGAGTTTGTAAAAGGGATCGCCCCCCCCCCCCCCCCCTTATGTTTTCGGTCAGAGGCAAAGTGTGCGCTGTCTCAAGTCACCCGTAAATTAAGCAAAATTAGCTGCTACGCAACAGAACCTAGATACAGCGGGGAGGATTGTGCATGGGGCGGTATTCTGTTTTGTCCACTCCACGTACGTTTCGAGTATCAATTTATGACGAGCCCTGATTGGCTCAAAGCAGACGATCACGTGTGACGCAGCACAAACAAGGCTTGGGGTCGGTTTCTGCTCACGTCATTGGCCAGAGGCCTTTCAAGTGCAACTGCGTCAGGAATTCGCCGTAGGAAATCGCCTCTATGGAATTGCCTCTTAGGCGGTTGCGAGTTGAGCGTCCACCGTGGCTGTGGAAGTCACCATGTGCATTCGTGTGCCTAGGTGGCGCCGGGCACCTACCGGTAAAATAGGTACAAGCGACTCCCCGGCCTGGCGCTCGGCCCTTGTGTGGCACTACAACGCTTGCGAAGTTCAACCGGCTTGCACGGTATATCGCCCCTATGGAAAGGAGCGGCTGCAAAAATGCAACTTCTCTTCTTCCTTTCTGTTCTTTTTTTCGGGAAATGGACATTTTTAACGGACATCTTCAGAATTCTGCTCCTGCTCTCGGCTACACCGACTGCAGAATAAAAGAGCCCTGCAATAGTGACGGCCATCGCGTTGTCCATGGAACGCATTTCGCTCTATGCGCTGACCCCTCCTGCTCTGGGCGCCGAAGTTTGCCGTGTTTATTTTTTTATTTAAATCTTGGCCAATCGGATCAGCGCAGTCGCCTGGCAGCGGAGTCCGGAAGATAAAATAAAAACTTGGTTCGTTGAAAAGACTGCTCCGTCGCCATAACAGTATCATTATTTGTTTGTTTGAAGTTTGCAGTTAATGTAGATGAGATGCTACTCATAGTAAGCAGTGGTAACTACCAAGCCACCTCCCAGTGACGTCTGTATGACGACACAGAATCTCGTTTGTGCGATGGCGGCCGCCGAGAATTAACATGTTATGATTACGAGATTGGGAGATTATGGGGCTGCATATAGTTCTCTTTGATCGTGTCGCTTTAGTGTTAACGTGAGAGAACACACTGACAACTGGTTTAGTGCCGACCCATATCACGTCTCTGTAGCGCCATATTTGAAAGTTTGGGAACATTCCTTGAGTTTAACTATTTTTTAGGGGCGAAGCGAAGCCCCTTGGGGGCTGGTGCTTTTGGCGTCTCATGTGATCGTCGTCGTCGTTCGTCTCATGTAATCACGGCACTAAAACACCGGGACACTCGTTTACGCCTCGCGCTAGAGAGCTTCGTGCTTCAAAGACTAGAGACTTTTACAGCAAACCTGTACCCCCCAACGGTTTCATCTCCGTCAGCAAAAACGCCAAGGCGCCAAGAATACACTTATACACTGCATGCTTGGCTCCTTCCCAGGTTTCACGTTAGTGGGGATGGCCCGGGAATTTTTTAAAAGAAAGCAGAACGGCTTTCGTGGCCGGCATGGAGCTGACTGAGTTACCGAGGGCTGCAGTTCTTTCAGAGCCAACAAGGTTGCATCTTGTCCTCGTGGCTGCTTTAAATTTCTCGCCAGCTTACTGCGCGGCCCGTGGCCGCGGCGTCCCACCAGGGCGCTAACGTGATGAGAATCGACGGAAGCGCGATCGTATAAAACGCTGGCCACAGAAGCCAGGCCCGCGCAGCGCCTTATTAGCCGGCCGTCGTAAACAAGCGCGGCGGGAAATAAGCCGTTGCCCGCAAAAAGCACGCGCCTCCGGTGGCCGGCCAGCTTGCGTCGCGAGGCGCGCATAGTTTGCGAGATCACAAGGCGACCTTCTTTCTCGAGGATGTTTACTCGCGGCCTCTCGTTATAACCCGCGCTCTGTTATGCATTCCGCACCCGGTGAACTCAAGTTCAACGTCACCGCGACGACGAGCAGATAGATATGCAGCGCAGCCGGGCAGGCGGCTCGCGCGAGCGAGGTGAATCTGGCGACATTTAAAGAGCTGCGCGCGGCCGAATTAGAGGAAACTGAGAAGACAAAGACATCCGTCGCGCGGTGGGAAAGCGGGACACTGACGTCGTCTCTACCCTTCCTCGCCTGCTTGGACGTCGTGACGCAGGCGGCTCGCGGAGCAGTTCTGGAAGGCCGCAACCAACACCGTGGCGGACCGTTTCTGGGCGCTTGCTCGGGTAACACCCTCTTGGTGGGAAGGCCTCAGCAGTAGGATGAATGACCGCATTGTCGGCCTATGTGGCGAGTGACGCCGAAAATATGTGACGTCACTTGGGCTCAAGTAATTACTCTCCCGTCGTCGTGTTGAAGTAGGTGAGGTAAGAAAAATGCGTTCGAGGACCTTCTCTTTTGATCTCGGAGGTGTTTTTCGAGGACTGCCGGCCTGTGCAGGGGTTGACGCGTGATGCAACGGTGTGCTTTGTTTGCCGCTCGCCAAGATTGCTCGGGATGGATAGCGGCGCTGGTAAGGGGGTTGAATGCGACGCCTAATTTACGCCGCTTTGTCGTGGACTGTCGCGCCCCGGGGCCTCCAAGGAGAACTGATGGCCGGCCAACTTGGAGGGGGGAAGGGGGGGGGGGGGGATGTCTGCCCCTCCTCTCCCCCCCAATCTCGTGGCGGTAAAGGTGGCTGGCGAGAGAAAGAGCGCGGTTCATTTGTCCTTAAGGAGTCGCACTTTATGATTGAAGACACCGCCGCCGCCGCCTCCGTAGGGACCTTGCGTTCGTATACATATGCAGGCGTGTTGCGTGTGCATAGGAGGTAGCAGAACTCTTGCGTGGCTGAGCGCGTTGCCGTCGGCACCTGTTTCGCGGGAAACTCGGGCCGCTTTCATTTCCATCCTAATCAATTGCGGTCGGAATGCCGCAAGCGTATGAGCACGTACATGCGTCATGGCCGCGGAGACGCAAGAAAAAGTCCGCCTGCAGTTGCACAAAATGCATACGCGCTGTCGATCGTCCGCGGACCAACGTTTTGTCGATTCAACTCCGCTGTTGGGGTTTGAAGCTAGTGAAAGTTACTTCTACTCGGTTAACATGCAATAAGGGACTCTACTGTATTTTTTTTTTTTCATTTCGTGTTGTTAGCACGATGATGTCACTGCGCGTAAGATGCCTGCGTGCTCAGAATACGTCTTCACCTGTAATGGCATAGGAGGAAACTTGGCATATGGAGGAAACTGCGTGAGGCCAGGTCTTCGTCCGTGCACGTGATTATTTCATACTCATAACTGACCTTCGCGTCGGATTACCGTTTCATTCCCATTGCGGCGAAGATGCTGGAACGCCGCGAAAGTGGCAAAGACAGTTGTGTGTGCGTTTTTTGTTTGTGCGTTCGTGTTTTGTCGTCCGTGGCGCCAGTCTTGGTGTGAAGCGACAAAAGTGTGGGTGGGCGGGCTTTTGGTGCATTGAAGTCAATTCCTCTACTGTTCGCATGGTGTGTTAAGTATTTCTGCACGTTTGAAGGGGATGCTGTGGTGTGTGATGTTTCTTTGATGTTGTACTAGCGATCACGAACCAAAGTGTTGCGGCTTTAGACAGCGAGGTTTTCGCTGAAAGCTTGTCCTACAGACCTTTGTTTCCTAAAGCTATCGCCAGGGCAGCTTTGCGTATGAGCTTTGACCCTTTCTTCCACCGCAGTTCGGTTCGCCACATTACCGCCGCCGGCGGTGCCACTGGAGCATGTTATTTCGATAGGTCGGAACTCATAATAGCAATTTCCGTACAGCTGGGCTTTGATCTCACGGTAGATGCGGAAGAACCTCGGCCGCAACCATCGTCCGATGGCGCGAAGAGGGTAAAGCGGCTAGACCGAAACCCGCGCCCCGACTTTCCTTGCGTCTCCTGGTGTTCCCGGCCGCGGCCTTCTGCGCACACCGCGACGCGTTTGTTGGCCGCGTGTTTTTCGAGGCTGCTGCACAAGCGTCGGTTGTTGTCAAAATGTTGTTAGCTGAGTGCTCCAGGTACTATATAACTTGGTCAAGTCTTTCATCTTCGGTGTCCTCGTTTTGTTGTGCGTGTTCTTGTTTGGACCGGTAGTTGGAAGCAAAAATCGTGCAGTATCGGTTTTTTTTTTCCTACACTTCTGTCAGAATATGTGCGAGGCTGCCGTATAGGTCGGGTTCAGCGAAACGTCCGCTTGTCGCGTGACTCGTGGCAGCTCCCTACACCAGTGGAGTCTCGCGCGTCGTGTCTCGCTTTTACTCGCTTTTAGCGCAGAGATTCCTGCATTGCAGCGCTTGCAGCGTATATACACAAGCTCGGTGTTACGTCTGTCGTTTCACCGTGGAGTATTAAGGGCAGAGCACTTTAGTGTCCCGCCCTGTCGTAGCGCTGTCATAGCCACCGCCGCAATCGCGCCGGGCAGCCACATGACGGACCCAAGCAGAGCCCCACGGCGTAACAACGTAGCCTACTCAAACAGAGGCCTCAAAAAAAAAAAAAAAAAAAGCGGTTTATATAATCAAACCGTCTGAAACCTCTGAACCGCTGGCGCTTGTCATACATCTCGCCGTTGTTTAGCGCAAATAAAACTGCAGGTACATTTGAGGCAAAATCTGTGTCAATAACATCCCCCGCGTCCGTTTAGCTTGACTGATTGTAGGGTTTAACGCGCCGACGCAACGCAGGCGATGAGGCGCGCCGTAGTGGAGGGTTCCGAATTAATTTCGACCCCCTGGGGACCTTTAGCGTGCGCCGAAATCTCGTACACATGGGCGTTTTTGCTTTTCGCCTCCATCAGAAAAGCGCCCGCCGCGGCCGGTAATCGAACCCGCGACCTCGTGCTCAGCAGCGCAACGTCTTAAGCCCGTTCTACATGGAGCGAATTTCGCCTGCGAATCCGCTGGAACGAACATTCGCACTTGCGAAGTTCGCAATGCCTGGAATTGTCGTCTACATGGGGCCTGCGAACGCCGCGATTTTCGCATTTCAGATGCGGCTTGTTTGCAGACTGAATTAAGTTTGCCACCAGCAAAGGTTGTGATTTTAACAAGGGTGGTTTTATTTTACTTTCTTGGCAAGTTGTTTCTGCCTGGTTTGCGGTAAATATAAGTTTATTTGCGGTTTTATATAAGAATCGCCAATTCTTTATCAATATACGCACGCACAACAGAAAAGACAAACGTTTTGGTGTGCCCGCGCTTTTGTAGCGCTCATACAAGCAACGCCATCTGGTTTCCAAGCGTGCAAGTAGTGCCGAGCTGTGCTCCTATTGGCCGCAGGCCCGGCCCCTCTACGCCGCACACGCCGCACAAGCGGCGTTTGCTCGACCGCTTCAAATGTTTGGCACTTTGCCGCAGCAACGAAAAAAGGTGGTTTTGCCGCACGAGCGGCGCCGCATCAGCGAATTCGCAGGCGAAATCGCTCCATGTAGTACGGGCTTTAGCCACTGAGCCACCGCGGCGGGTGCGTCCGTTTAGCTAGGAACGCCCGTCGGGTTGGTTTTTACGATGCATGCTTCCAAAAACGACGCGTTCCAAACTGCGCTGTTTGCTCCGGCACGTGCAAGGTGAAAGCAACAACGAAAGGAACAGAACTCCCGCTCGCGCTGTTCCAGGCAGGGGGCGCGCGAGCACTGCGAACGAAGGCGGGAAATTTGAATTGCATCGGACCAACCTCAATTCTGTTCAAGAGAGGATTGAGACAGGGCGCCGAAGAGCGGCGCCATAGCGCTTTATGGCGAATCACTGCTCTGCACTTACGACAGCGTTCACATTGAGTGGAACGGCTTGAATTATTTTTTCCATTCGATTATCCCGATTCGTTTTTATCGACTGAAAACGTGATTAGTCCTCTATGCGTTGGAAATCCACACCGAAGTGCACATCATGAATGTCGAATATCTTCCCTTAGTTATTTATGTCGGAGTAGTTCGTATCGCGACGAACGTGTTCGTCGCGATACGAACTACTCTCTTCCCGGTAATGTAATAGCTGCGTCTCACTCCTTGCTGGTGATTCCGTTGTAGGTGGAGCAGTCATACCGAGAACCTTCTGACCTGCTGACGCTTCTCCTTGTGCCGTGATTCACTCATCCTTCGGAGTAAAAGTGCCTGTCCTTCGAACTTATCCGCCAACTTCCTCCCGTGTTCTGCACCCCCCCTCTCTTCCCCCTGCATTGCGCCACCTCGGGAGTGGTGTGCATTGCGTTACAGAGAACGGATGTTGCGTGTGCACATGCGCGACTGAGATTCGCGTTTATGCGCGCACTGATGCCTCGTGGAAGAAGGACCCGCGCGCAGAAAACCCCCGATGCCTCGCAATTTGTTCGCACCTATATACGGCGCGTGTAGCGGCTGTTATCCATACGCGTGACGTCTATTCGGAATGCATGCATAATTGCCCCTCGTGCGGAGTTGTATACCTCTGTCGGCTGGTGCGCCGCCGCCGAAGGCTGCGAGGTGGGGCGCTCGGATGCTGCGTAATACCTGTTCATAACGTACATGCGGCTTCACTGAATCTGTGCACGCGCGTGCGCGTTTCGTTGGCACTTTCTTAGTCATCCTTTGCTGCTCGCGAAATAACTGCCCGCTGTGTTTCCCCGTAGATGAGCTCGCCGCGAGGTGCCTGTGAATGTTAGTATTGAAGAAACAAAATATGGCGCTTGTCTGGAATTGAAGGGCAGCCCCGAACAGGGCCAACATGGGCGCTGCAACGTGACGCCTGCACTATTAACATGCTTCAAATTACGTTCCTGCTAAAATTAAAAATATTAATCCACATATTTTCATCTGGATCCGAGCGGCTGTTGAGTGGAAAGAGAGATATAAGTGGATCATATGTGGAACCACCCGGGGTATAGAAGCGGTGTTCGAAGATCCAGTTACTCTTCCGTTTACGTTCCAGTAAATATTTGTTGACAGCAAAGCATTTCCAGCGGTCTTCAGCCGTGGGGGCGGTTAAATCTTGCAGTAGGCGCTTCGTCACGTGCCTCGGTGTAGGATAACTCGCCAGCAAGGCACATTTGTTCGGGGGGAAAATTGATGACATGTTTCGCTGTTTCGCGCGGGTGTCCCTGCTTTGGAAAGACACCGGGTTCGGCGCCCGTAAGCCTTGTTTGTTTTCTCTTTTCTTCGATTTTTTTTTTTGTGGTTTCGGACGCACATGAAAGCAATCGCATCCTGTCTTTCAGACAGTATTAACAGTTTCCTTCAGAAGGTGAAGTTCAGCGTGGCTTCTGTTGTGACGAGTGCTTTAGCGTGACAGGAAAAAGATGAACAAATGGCAGCGTCTCCACTCCGTGGATGATGCCGAGGGTGCGGAGTACGGTTACTCGAAATGACATCGAAGTTGCGCCGCGAGTGACATCCGATTTGCGCCCCGACCGTCATTCTATTTGAGCCGTGAGTTGCACCTTGATTATTCCCTAAATGGAACTGCAACTCACGGCTCAAATCTAATTTCGCTTGATTTTCTCTTGATGGTGGTGTGCGCACGGATGGACGCGGACGGACATTGGGAGGTCTTAAGGTACTCCGCACCGTTACAGGCGAGGGAGTAAGTCCTTTGACTTTTTGGGTACTAACTCACGGTCGTAGCCCAATGGGTAAGACGACTGACACTAACTCTGTCAGTCCAGACAGAGTTAGTTCCACTAACTACCAGACAGAGGCTCGAATCCTGCTGGTGCCTTTGGGATTTTTTTTTGCGATTGTAAATGCTATGCGCTCGGACGCGGACGGACAGTGCGGTCCTAAGGTACTCCGAACCTAAATAACAAAAAAGCGAAAAGTAGACCTGCTTTAAATCGTTTAATTTCTTCTCGCGTGCGCCTTACATCCTGCCTCTTCGCCTTTGTTTCTCGGCTCCAGCCCCGCAGATGAGCGCAAGCCTAATCCGTTTAACCTGGATTCACGTATACGATGCTGGGACCGTCCTTACGGCTCTCTCTCAAAAAAAAAGTTATTTTATATACGGCTGACTTTTTTTGCGCGTGATGAACATGTCTGCGAACTGATTTCCAAACCGATTTATTCGTTAGTCCCGGCAAATGAGCTCGCCAAGTCCTCAAGGAGCGTATTCTCCATGGCCAGTATCTTTACGGCGAAAAGATGCGGCTATAAATGTACGGCCCGTTACACGACACTTCTATCTGTACGTGTTACAACATACGATGCGGAGGGGGAAAGCAAAAAAATCAAACATCAGCCGTTGAACCACCGAACGAGTGTCGTTGTGCAACGGGACAGAAAGAGAGCTTTAAAGAAAAATTGCAAACTGCGCTATGTAGGAAACACGGTTTGTAGTGTGTGCACGCCGGGATTAAAGGGTTAGAGAGAGAGAGAGAGAGAGAGAGAGAGAGAGAGAGAGAGAGAGAGAGAGAGAGAGAGAGAGAGAGAGAGAGAGAGAGAGAGCGTCTTAAAGCTAACAATATTCGCTTTTAACGAACAATCGCTTATAGCGAAGCCAGTTTACTGTTCTGAATCGTCGCAGCTAATTACGTATCTGCGTAGCGCTGATGTTCTGAATGTTGATAGCAATGTCACTGGCCTCGGGTTTTCGGCGAACCCAAAAATTTCCAACAATAGTACAATGTCCAGGATTAATCGGAGGAAACAAAACCGTTTTGTCAACTGGTAAACTGCTGTTGGCCGTGCACCGGAATCGCGGGCTTCTGCTCTTTTTTGTACCATTTTAAATTTTCAGGCTCTCTCCGCAGTCGAGATGCACTTTTACTGTTCGTCCTGACTCGAAACGTTTCCCTTGTGCTGTACTCGTCATTTATCACTTTCGTTTTTTTTCTTCTTATTATTCACAAGTCAACACACATTTCTGCACCGAAGGCGTGATTACGGCAGGTTTGCTAGGATGGGTTAAACTACTGGTGAGAAAAAAAGGTATACTTAAAATAGTGCATCGAGCGTCTATCTAAGGGCTCCGAATCAGTGATTATAATGATTAGAACAGTGACAATCATATCAGTTGCTCTTTATCCTTCTTCCCCCCCCCCCCTCTCTCTCTCTCTCAAACGCGCATGCATATAGAGTTGAACCTCGTTATATAACGAACACCGATATTGCGAATTATCGGCTATAGCTACCTAAATACGATCTTTGGTTGGTCACGCTTTATTTCAATGGCACTTATTCTTTTATGACGAAACTGAAACCTTGAGCCGCGCGCGATATCGGATATAACGAAGAAATATTTGACCAGGAGGCTGAAAAGCTACTTGGAAAAACCCTTCGGCATCCGAAACTGCAAAAGTATAGAGGCCCTTTCGTTCGTGGACACTGTGAAAAACTCCATCCTGCTCAGCGCTGGGAGTAGCCACCAGGTGAAGATTACATCCTCCATCAAATAAATAAAGACGGAGGCCTGTTTTGTCAAGTGGACCTTGTTTCGTTGTAATTTCACGTACTCATGTTCCGGCCCATTCAGCTTGAAATGAACACCTTGTTTATAGTGGGTTGGAAGCCTAAAAATCTGAATTTTTGTATGAAATATTCTTGCGCGAGCGAAATTGTCGATTTGTTACAGCCGATTTTTACCTCTATATACTGTTACAACGAATATCGGTTATAACGAACTAAATTGCTGTCCCAATACTACTTCGCTATAACGAGGTTCGACTGGCCAGCGAACGATTACTCTTCAGCGTGGATCCAGCATTTCGGCTTATGAAGGCTTCGCAATGTGGCTTATGTCCTTCCTAGAGCGGAATCGCTCCCGCAAATCAGCGAAGTCTGCTTGGAAAAGAGGGAGAGGGAGATAAATGTGACCGTGACAGTTACTCGAGTGTTGCATGTTCTAGTAGTCACTTAGGCTCGTAGATTACGTATTATACAATATGCAAGCCGTTCCAGCTGGTTTTTTTATTTTCTTTATCTCGCCATTGACGCCTTTCCTTTTACATGGGATCGTAGAATTGCGCGCTTAGAACAAAAAAAAAGGGGGGGGGGGTGGCTAATTTTTAAAATCCACAAGTTTTCCCGCTTCCGCTGTTCGCACGCAACATGGGTGCCCAAGTGGCGCCCACAAGGACATCATCACGAGGCATGTCCGTCTTAAGACCACGCGCTCTCTCGCATTTGCCACACCAACGTCGAGGCTCTATCTCTCTACACAAATGTTTGTAAGGTGGCGCGTATATACGCGAATCCGCGCGAGGAGGGGGCAGTTTGTGCGTTCGTTAGTTTTTTGTCTCTTCTTATCTTGCCGTCCACGTGGAGCGGCGTCAGTTCCCGCCCGGGGGCACAAGCCTGCTACAGGTTCCACATGATTCGCAATTCACGCTAATCGTAATCCCTCTCGGCGCCTCATTAACCAGTACGGGGCCCCTTCGCGTGATGCTTCTAATTACGGGGGCCCCCAAGGTCTTGTTCTCGCTCCCATGCTGTTTCTTTTCTTCTGAGCGTACCTCGCCCCTGGCTCGTAATAAAACATCCGCCTTTTCTCTCGGTTCCGTTGCGAAGCTCAGGTGGGAACACGCGGGTGCCGCGAACATGTATTTCTTCGCGGCGCCTTTGTCTGCGTGGTTTTGGCTCTAATTAATGGTTCCTGTATACCCGTCTGTGGATTTCATTTCCCAAAGCTTTGGGAATCACTGTAGGGCCTGTTTCGCCACCACTATTCGGTGTTCGTTGAACAACTTGGAGGTTGTGGAACAGCTTCCTCAGACTCGCATTTCGCGTGACACCGATTGTACCGCGCTTCTTCGAGCGCGTGTTAAGCAGGATAATATAGCTTTAGTCGCGCGTATAGTTGGGGGAGTTGGTGTACGTGGTTCGTCATAATAACGACAAGAAAGATGGAAGAGGAGAATCACAACTCAGGAACTGACTCCTAACTGGCACGAATAAGACCCAGTCACTGTAAAAACACAACTGAAGTCAACGACGTTCAGAACGATCGCGACGTGGACGGTAATTGGTCGTTTAGGGATATGACAACAGTGCTTAAACTCTACGGGAATGCCTTTGTCCAGCAGTGGACATAAATATGATGATGATGACTGAGGAGAATGACGGAATGACGCCGTTTTGCGTCTTGTAAGAGCATTTCTGGGAAACTTTAAATAACCGTACGTACGGTGCTTGTCAACCACTGTTAAGCCGTCCCTTTACTAAATACCTACACAGTTGTCATTCGGTTAAGCGTACAAGTTAGCACCTAATCTTTGACGCTATTTACGAAAGCGTGTATACGAGGGGGCTTATTGGACCAGTGCAGCACTGGGGAGGTTTTCGCCGCGATGTGTTCCCCGCGATGGCGCAGCGGCTGAGTTGATTGAGCTGACAAGCTTCTGGTGTCTGCAATTAGTTTTGGCGTCTTTTGTTTTACCGCCATGATGAATCAACAATAGGCTGCCTGACTTTTCTCCGTACGGCCGCGAGCTGACAAGGGCTTGGGTTTTGAATTCCTGGCCTTCCCTTTGTGGCGTTTCACGCCGCATTTCGCTTGCATTGCTCGGCGGAGAATGTTGCGCGCGCGTTTAGCCATGCGCGCCAGGCCGTGCGCGTGAACTCGAGATGTGAGCCCACTGTTTTCAACCGCGCGCAACGGCGCGCGTCTAATCAGCCGCGGAGCGCGGCAGTCGTGTCGACAGCGCACTCCTTGCGACTCTTTTCTTTACCCAAAGCTCACTGTGTAGAGGTTGAGAAATTTGGGGGGTTGCCCGCAGACATCGGCCGAGATGCTGCCAACAACGCAGGAGCCAGCTGGCGGGCACGAGGGCTGTTCGATCGCAAGGAGCGCAGATTCCGTCCGCTGTTGTTTGCGTTGTGTTTTGCACTGTACGACGTTGTACTTTAGGTTTGAGCCATTGCGAAATTGTTTTTTTTTTTCTCTTTTTCTCACGCAGTTTACACCGGGAAAAGCCGTTTCTTTTTTTTATTTTTTTGAAAACATACCACGGTGACTGTTTTTCAAGTTGATTGATTGGTCTAAGCCTGTTCATTATGAGGTCCGTAGAAGAATAAAAAAAAAGGGAGCCATCGGTAATCACAGCACTTGGAGGGACAAAAGAAAGGAAAGTAGAAAAAAAAAAACAAAAAAAACGTCCGTGCACACGGAATTTAGTGATCGTAAACGAATGTAGACCGGGCTTTTTTATTATGGACTGCCGAGAGCATGTGGAGGAGCGGTTAGCTTTGTTTAAAGAACTGCGAAGGATAGCCGCTCCGCATGCCTCTTTGAACGATTTAATTTTCCCGGAAGGCCATTGGATCACGAGGAGGGACATCTTTCATTTGATTCTGCAATTTTTACGTGTCACAAGCCTCAGCGAGTCATGGTGAATTCCCGCGCATAGCGGTAAAAAGGTGCTGATCGGGTGAGCAATTGCCGGCATACCACGCAAGGCTAGGTCCACCCGTCAATAAACATCACCACCACCACCACCATTAGTGGTGAGCACACCGATACGGTGCGCGTTATTGGTTTTGGTAAACGTCCCTTTTCAACCTGGTTCACGCCATGCAAACCGTAAATTTTGGCCTCAACTCAAGGCAGAAAGCTTTCCGGTTTCAATATGAACAAGAAGTCCCGGTCGCCAGCAGTGTCTAGCTGCTGCTAGCGGTACCTACTTTAACTCCAACGCGGCTCTACGACGAACGCCCGGGGCCACTGCCCACGCCATAACGGGACCCCGCTGCGAATTTCCAAACGCTTCGCTGCTGCACACAGCACCACCCACGTGACATGTCTGTTCGCGCGATGCAGAGCGGCAATTAAACGTCATCATTGGCTGCGCCCCAAAACCTAAAGCGACCTAAAACATACCAAATTCGTATTATTAACAAAAACAACACGTAGATTGAGTATAAAAAAAATCAAATTTAGAAGAAAAAAATTGAGAGATAGACCGGCTGGGGCTCGAGCCCGAGCCGCCATCGCGAGTACTCAGTACTCTACTTCAAGGTTACAGATGCCGAACGGCGGGCTCCTTTTAGCAGGCGCCCAAAAGAAAATCGCGCGCAGTGACATCGCACATGTCATGTGTGTGCTGTGTGCAGCGAAGCGTTTGGAAACACGCGTCCCGGCGAGAGTGGTCCTCCTTCTCAGAGAAGACGTGTGGCAGGACCGAGGGCCTTTCAAGCGGCCGCTTCAGCTTACCCACATCCTTCTGCCACCTTTAAGCATGTGCACTGGCTTCGGACCCACTGTGTGTCCGTTAGAGGCTTCTCTCCCTCTCTGTTGTGCCCCTATCTACCCGTACTGAACCGAAAAGGCTCACCAAGACAACTGGGCCAGCAGGAGAACGCGACGCTATCTGCGGTGCTTCCCTTGTACACTGCTTTGTCCGCTGATTTTAACAGCGAAGCTGTTTAGGAAATCGTAATTTTTTGTGTCCGCAATTAAAAGTACCGAGAAATTGCCGAGCGCGCGGACGTGAGCGCGGGCCTCGCGGCGACTGCCCGGCGGTTAAAAAACCAAGAAAAGGCCTCCAGCGCTCGTGTCTGTGTGAGCATCCCGACGACCGCCCAGCCTCTCCTGCGCACGTTTGTAGAGCACGGCATGCCCACTTAGGGAGATTGGACAAGATTGCCCCCCTCCCTCCTCCCCCCCCCCCCCCCAAAAAAAAAAAAAAGAAAAAAAAAGAATCCAGCGTTCGGCGTAATCGTGGCAACCCTTGCTCGGAACGAGAAAAACACGTCATCGCGTACGCCCCTCCAAGGTGATGTCCCATTATTATCGCTTGCAAAAAAAAAAAAAAAAAGAAGCTCACACTTATAGCAACAATGAGGGAGCAAAGGTCGTTGCGGCATCGAAGGAGAAGCAAATCGTCTGCAATCGTGGACTTACACCTTCGTGATGATCGTGAAGGTTGCGTACAGCTTGCTACCTTCAAGTCTTACGCGTTAGTGTGAGCTCCCTCCATTCTTTTTTATTTTTTAAATGCAGAGCATTTCAGTAACTCACGATGTCACCCGCGTTGACGTCCGTAGTCCGCACCGTCGTTGTCCCTACTATATAATAAAAAAAACTATCCGGCGCCCGGTTTCGATCCCTCGACCCTGCGGGCGGAACGCAATGTACATGGTGCTCTACCCACTGCGCCACAAAGCCTACACAGAATAGGACGCTACGAACGCGCCTTATATCGTTGACTCATTCGAATTACTGCTGACGAGCGCTCTCTCGTCAGCAGTTGCCACAAGTGCAACAACACAAACGTAACGCAAACTACTTAACGTCGTGCGCCCCCGGAAATGCTCTGCATTTGATCGTGCCCCTCGCGAGGGGGATGTTTCACTACGTCTTCTCTCGGTCGCGGGACCCGTGGCGCCATCTGGCGGAGGCGCGGCACAACTCGTAGCACTTTGAAAAGATGCGGCGCCCGCCAGCTGTGTGTGTGCGTGCCGCACTTTTTACAAAGTGTACTCAAGAAATCAAAATATAGATTACGGCAGCCTGACCTACTACCAACAGTTTTAGTACAGTTTATTGCAGTTGTCCGTTTGCTATACAGATAATAGTCCAAAGCTCTTACATCTTCTCTAACAAATCATTAAAGATGCTTTCAAATAAGTTAAGCCCTCCTACTTCCACAACCACACATCTGGTACCTTGAAGTGTGGGCTGAGGCAACGTCTTCCAGTTTTTGCGGAGTATGTTTTCTCTATCCCGAATGAAAGGGCATCTCTTGAAACACCTTGATCCGACGTGGTTTTGCCGATAGCGCCCTATAACTTCTTGAATTCGGAAGTTTCAGATCTACGAGCCACGCATACGCGTCCCGCCAAAAGGGTTGCTGGAAATCACGGCAGTGAGCCGTGACGTGAGATGAGAAGAGGTTTTTGAAAGCTGGTCCCCGGCTAAGACAACGATTGTGGGCAGCCTTTCCTATTCTTTTACGCCGCTTTTGAATCACGCATTGAAACCAACGGAGTTTGTTTGAACGCGTATACGGTAGTGTCACGTTTTGACTCTACAGGGCGCCGCCTTTCAGGCTTCAGAAAGTGCAGTGCCAAATTAAAATATTTCCGCCTGTTTATTTGGACATTCCACGTGGCTACCCCAGTATACAAAACGCTGGCTCTCGTGAGAAAGGCACGTGCATTCCACAAAAATAGGTTGTCTGTCCCTTTAACTTCGGCGGAGCGAGAATCATAGCGAGGAGGCATCCATTATTAAACTTTGGCGTCTGTAGACACATCGTGAATACGGGATGTTTGACTCCGGGTGAAAGGGCCATCCCGGTGGCTTTCCTGCCGGAGACGTGTGGGCGGACGAAAGACGTCGCTCGCTGGCCCAGAGTATGCCGTCGCACGTAATCGACGACTTCG
Source organism: Haemaphysalis longicornis (assembly GCF_048455015.1). Classification (NCBI taxonomy): domain Eukaryota; kingdom Metazoa; phylum Arthropoda; class Arachnida; order Ixodida; family Ixodidae; genus Haemaphysalis; species Haemaphysalis longicornis. The sequence continues at coordinate 190,988,574 of NW_027526445.1, forward strand.
GGCCGGTTCACGCGTCCGACGTGCTCGGGTTTTGATTCCGCCGGATGCCTCTTGACGCGAAAACTCCCCACTCCTCTGCACCCAGTTTCCCTCTCCCTTCCCCCATCACACGGCGGGTCGGGCTGGGAACCTATTGCGTGTACGTGTCAGGGTGATTGGCCGCAGATATTTACTATGTTTAGAGGCTGGGGCTGTTGGCGTCTCCTGTCGTCGTGATCGTCGTTCGTCTCATGTAGTCACGGCACTAAAACACCGGGGACACTCGCTTACGCCTCGCGCTAGAACGTAACGCGTACTAAAAAAACACCGGGACACTCGTTTACGCCTCGCGCTAGAGCGCTTCGTGCTTCAAAGACAAGGGACTTTCACAGCAAAGTTCTATACCTTTACCCCCCAACGGTTTCATCTCCGTTGGCAAAAACGCCGAGGCGCCAAGAATACACTTATGCACTGCATGCATCGCCCCTCCCCAGGCCTCACGTCAGTGGAGATGGCCCGGGATTTTTTCCTTTTTTTTTCTCTCTTTTTTTTTGGTAAGAAATAAGCTTGTTTTCCGTCTTGCCTCCGTCACTGTGACAAGGAGCCTTGACCAATCGCCTTTGTTAGGCCAACGTTTAGGCTTGCGCTTTGGCACGCTTAATAACGACCCGTTAAACGCTGGGTGTACGTCAAGCTGCGGGTGCTGCCTGACGGCGTTAGATTTCCAAGCAGGACGTTAGGCCTAACTTGAGGCCGGCGCATACCCGAGTCAATAGTGCCCCTCCTTCCCGCTGCGCCTCCAGCAGTTGGGCTGGCCCCTTAGCAACGATGACGCCGTTGCTAAGGTTCCTTCTTCACATCCGCGAAATGCATGATGTATGCGGTGGCAGTGCGTTCTCACTAAAAATAAACGCTGCCTGCACCGGAGAGACAACGAACAGCGCACCTCTTCCGGAGAACGCCCATTATAGGCGGCTGTCCCCGCAGCAACAACTATAGCAACAAAATTTGGAACCCGCTTAAGCCTCGCTTTTAAGCGTGGATCGCGAAATGCGATAGCGTTATGGGGCCCCGTTCGCATCGCATCAAAATTTCCCAAGGGGTGAAAACTTTCCGCTCCTGCTCGCACGCTATCTTTTGCGGCAGCGCCTTGCGATCCCGGGGATTGCAGGGGGCACAGCAAGGTGGCGCTGCGCCCCCTTGGATAAACGAGTGTGGATAAACGAAGGGGATAACTACTTAAGAACTCACGGGGAGCAACTTAAGGGTATACGGGAAAGCGAAACGCAGCTATAATGAAGCATAGAGCTCTGTGGGGGTATAACAAATGTGAAGTAGTGAGAGGAATGTGAAAAGGAGTAATGGTTCCGGGTGTGTAAATTTACGAATACTGTTCTCTGCTTAAAATCAGACGCTCTATCAGGCCTTGAAGTGAACCAGTGAACGGTAGGCCGTTTGGCCTTAGGCGCTCATGGAAAAAACGAGTCAGTACAGGGAGATATGGGCTGGCCGTCGTTTGAAGTTCGAGAAGCACAGAGTAAAATATGCTTCGAGATGAGGTTGAGAGCAATGGATCAACGAAGGTGGGCAGCTAAGGTTTTTAGGTATCTATACTTGAAAAGCGTGGACACGCAGTGGTTAAGGAAGACTAGAAGGCTAGCGATGAAATACGGAAAGAACAGTGGAGAATCCAAAACAGCCAAGGTAACCAAAAAAAATGGAAAGGCAGATTGGAACGAATAAATGGAAAGAAAAGGTAAAAGCTAAAGCGTCGTTAGAGATGTAGAGGGCCGAGAAATTGAACATCAGAAACGAAAATTTCTACGATAATTCCCAGGGCAGTGCTTTGCTTTTTTTAGACTAGAGCAGGTTGCTTGCGAACTAAGAGCTTTGTGGGGAAGTATTCACAAAATGATGCGGGATGCGTGGTCTGCGGAAAAGAAACAGAAACTATGCGGCACATATAATGTTAGGATGCGAGGGTATCCATCCAAATCTACATGAGGGAAATATTCGGCTTCAAGAAGCCCTAGGATTTAAGGCTAGCACAGAGGAGGTTAACTTCAAGGCTGTCGATGGGACGAAAAGAAGATAAGAATACTGGTGCACGAAAAGAAGAGAGGGGAATATTGCCTAGGACAGCTACCACCTGCAACAGAAAAAAAAAAAAAGTATTTTGTGCCTAATAAGCTTTTCGTGCCTGCCCCAAGCAGCGCTAGTGTTAAACCAAGAGTGTAAAACATGGGTATATTAGTCCTTTTTGGTAAGATGACATTGTCATCACCCCGCTACAAAGGGGAAACCAGTAGTAATCATCATCATCGTCAGCGGAATTTCTCGCTCACGGTCAACGCCACTGACGACGCCGGCTTATCTACGACATCCTACGCTCGAGAATGCCACGCTGAGCGCTGCATCGCAGGTTTTCTTCACCGGACTAGGCAGTGAAGAGCGCTCGGCTCCGAACGGGGAAGCGGGGAACACGACAACTGAAGCGGCTCATAGGCAGAGAGGATCCGTGATTGCTCCCCCCGGAATGCACCAGCACCACCAAGAGTCGCGGTACCCCCGCGTTTATTCGCTGACAGCGTCCAGCCAATACAAATGTACTTCATTAGTCTGTGCGGTTGTCTTGGTCATGGAATGTGATGCGTGCCTGGCTCCAACTTCACTGCGTTACCATCGCAGTCGGCGTCGCGGAACTTTTTGCCATTTTCCTTTCTGCATTTTTTGTTGGGAGCTACACTGGCCGAGGTTGAGCAGTTTCGCGTGGCTCCTGGAGAGCCGTGCTGCGCATGCGCGGGGGAGCAGTGACGTCTCACGGCGCTCAGCTGGCGCGCCGGCGCCGCCGCCGCGATTGGATTGGATTGGAAATCGTTTTTAGCAGCAGTAAGACGATAATCAGCTAATCTTAGACAACCAGGAAAGCTAAGAATAACCAGCTGAACCTTAGCTCACCCTACATATCCTGGCATAGCCGAGATAAGCCACTGCTATTTTTTTTCGACGTGGGCTCGTATTATTCAGACCCGGCATGGCTGTCCCTGTCTCCTTAGCTGGCATCGCGGCGGTGGTTCAGGGCTCCCGTAAGACACGTGTTTGTCCGCTGTCGGGCGGTGGCCGAACGTGCGCGCGAGAGGACCGGCCGGACAGCTAGGGGCCATTTTCTATTTGCGTCCGCGGGGGTCACGGAAAGCGGGAACCTCGTCCTCCGTCGCTTTTTCTCTGCCCCCGACCGATACATTCTAGTAGTCCCTTCTTCTTGCGTCTTGCTACATCCGCCTTATCGCTCTGACGCGGCGTCTGGCTCGCCGTTCAATATCGGCGACAGTTTATCATAGCTTCGCTGTGAGCTTCCAGTCGCGACTTCGCGCTTCTCGGCTGAGCAGCGTACTGACACTTTATAAGCGACCCCAAACCATCCACCGCCGGCGTCGGCGGCGTCGGCGGCGTCCGCAGCGCTCTTTAAAGAAGAAACAGCGTCCGGCGCCAGGTTTCGATCCGAGGACTTTGCGGGCCGCAGCCCGACGCTCTACCGAATAAGCCACGAACGCGACGCTGATATTGTCAGTAACGCGCCTTATATCTTTAACGCATTCAAACTGCGTCGTCAGCGGCGTGCGTTGGCGACTCAGCGGCGTTATAGCGGCTTGATAACCATGGTGTACACGTGATACTACAAACCCGATGGAAGAGATGGAAGAGAAGGCGGCGAGGCGGTGGGCTGCGGGGGCCGAGCGCAAGCGCCGCAAGCGGGCCGACAACCGTGCATTCGCACTTTCACATTCTCCCCCTCGGGGAAATGCGGGGGAATTTTTTATGTATGTGCGCTTGCACTACCGTATGTGATTAATGTGTTTTGGTTCTCTAATGCTGTGCTGATATGTCAGCGCGTGGAAAGAGGTGCAAGAGACTGTTTAAACGGGGCGCAGTGTTGTGAAGTTCAATGACCGGGGTCCCCTCGATAACACCGTTTGCATGCTCATTAACCTACAGTGCGGCTCCGTGGACTTGCGTTGGCGTTGGTTGCAATCATCTCCCTTGGTGTCGGATAGCTGCAAATCTGCAGGCGTTCGGGAGCGTCGAATGGATACAGTGAGCCCCTGTTCGCTTATGGTAATTAAGTAGGTGGGTGTTGCGCTTGCGCAAAAAGGGCGGAACGCGGGTCACGGTAAATGACCTCGGAATGACGGCATATTATCATCTCGGCTAGCAGGCACCTTGTCGGTACAAGTAGTACGTGTTTAAACTCTTATTTTTGGCTGAGTTGTGTAGTTTAATTTCCATGGTCCGTTATTTCTCTATTCAGCGGAGGTCTCGAAGCTTAGTTTATCCGTAAAGCTCGGAAGGTGTGGAAACTTTGTACTTCCCTAGCGGCTGATTCGGGAACTATAACAACGACGTCACTCTTGTCTGCAGTCAGTTGTGTCGCCATCTTCGCCATCTAAAACGTGATTTTTCGCGTATCGCACCGCCATATTTACTTGTTTCCGCACTGTGTACACGAGTTCAGTGTGCAGGCGGTGTGTTTTATCCGGCCTCGTGGGCTTCTCAACCATCAAAGAACGTGCGGTTACTATATATAGCCTACTATCGTTTAACGCTAAAAAATAAATAAAACGGCATCACGTGACGGCGATAAGAGTAGCGCTCTAGCAAAGCAAGGCCAGTCCGGCGGCACTGCTTCGACGACGGCGGCTTGCGGCAGTCCGTACTCTTTACTGCATGTACTCTCCACCGCCTTTGCATGCAAGTGCCCGCGTGTCATTGCGCATGCAAGCCGTCGCTATCTCGTCTTCCCCCCACTCCATCGCGCCTGGGCGCTTGTGATAGCCGTGTTACCTCGTCTGGCGCGTGCTCGACCCGCTTTCTTCTTTTTCGCCGCACCCTCTCGCATATCTGGCGACCCTTCAACCGCCGGAGCGCAGCAGTGCAGGCCGGACTCGGGGAAGGGGAGAGACGTCCGTTGGCGGGATCGCGTATAAGTATGCACAGTTCAAACGGCCCGTTATCGTCTGCTCACGGCGCCTGTAGTCAGTCGTCTGCTGCGCCGTGCGCGTGCGACTGCATCGCCGTCCGCTGCTGTTGTTGGGTGCCTGAATGTTACGCAGCCGTGTAGGGTGGAGACACCCTTTGAATGGTCTCGTGCCGCTGCTATTGGGTCAAAATTCTCAACGCATAATTGTTTTCGTTTCCCATAAAACGCTACGATGCCGAATAGATAAGATGATTCAAACTTGCCCGCGTAAACCGCGTTGCGTAAAAAATGATAGCGCGATCTTGCTACAGTGGCGAGCGAGTGACCCGAAATGGCGGCGCCAACGTCTGCTGTCGTCGGAGGCTGACCCGATTAGGTGCGGACGTGTAACCGCCGTTTCTGGTTGCTGTTCGTCGAAGCGGTAGAGAGAGAGAGAGAGAGAGACACCTCCCTCGACGAGTCCGGCGTATCCGACGCCAGTCATGCGCCGTCGGGGTGAACGGACGCACGGCTTGGCGCGTGTGCACCCTTGCCGGTTTGAAACACTCATCGAAGATCTGATGGCGTCAACAGCGCGAATAGTACGTAATTGGCAGTCGCTATTACGAGCCATTTTTGTGAAGCAACACTGAAAGCATCATTGTGGGTATAATTTGCGGCCAGCCAAGCAAATTGAATTATGCTTGCGTCATGCTCTCTCTGTGCTTGGAGAATTATTTCTAGGTAATTGTGAGTGTGGAAACGGTGGCTGCGGCAAGGCTTTCATTAATCCTGCCAGGTTATTTGGCATAGTTTCGGTAATTTTAACCTCTTGCAAATTAGGAGCACCACCACCTATCTAGAAACCTACCGGACTGTCGTCATCAAGCGTAGAATTTGTATGCCATTGTGTACGGTCGGCAAGCACGCTGAAGTGATAAACCATTCATTCACTCTGTCACGAAAGAACGACAGAGGAAGAGAAATTTCTTAATGATACTTGCGATGCGAGCCTCTCAACGATGCCTGGCTTGCGGTGATTCAGTGTGGTGACGATGACTTTGATCATGATGGTGATGATGATGTGCACATATTCCTTTTCCTTTTGTTATTTCCGCTGTCTGGTCACGACTTGTATTCTAGGGGTGAAGCGCAAGCTTGGGGGCTCGGGCTATCGGCGTCTCCTGTCGTCGTCTCATGTCACTGTAAATCAAGTTGTCAAACGATGGTCAAGAAACGTGTATATGATGAATAAAACCGGTTCAAAATAAACTAACATGATTTAAAATAGTTTAATAAAAACAACAAGAATTTAATTCCATTAACAACAGAAATTTGTTAAATTTCTTCTCGGAATCGGTTTCAAGCGCCAGGTTTTCTCCTGTAAAGCATACTTCTTAGCATGCTGCCGCGAGTGACACGAAGACAACTTACGGCCAGTTTGTCACATTTAATTGCTTAAGCCCGGTTCAACGCAAAAAAATTACGCCACCGCCTTAGCAAGCGCGCGATCGCTCTTGCCACCGTCGCTTCTCCGTCGCCCAATCAGTGCGCGCCGTGTGGCAAGGCAGAGACGTACAATCTTTGAATACTTATACACTGCATGCTTCGTCCCTCCCCAGGTTTCACGTTAGTGGAGATGGCCCGGATATTTTTTTTTTTTTTTTTAGTTACGCCATTAAAATATTTTTGCTCGAGAGGCACGTTTGGAACATGAACAAGGGACCCAAAATTATCCCCAGTTCTAGCCCCACGTGCCATCAAACGCGAAGTACTGGTGCGGTAATTTTGGGGGGCAAAAACTGTGAAACTTTCAGTCCCACCACCACTTCAATTCCTGAGAAACGCCCGGGAATCGCTTTGCGCAGACCGCCGAAGACCGGTCAGCTTCATCCCACGCTGAAAAACAAGAAGCAAAAATTATCTGTTGGCCTGAGGTGACTGATACAAGGTCGTTTAAAGAGAACCCGTCGCACTCACGAACAGGAGCTTTTGTACGCTTCGCACGAGTATGATGAAATTGTAAATCCCGTGCAGTGTGCTTGGATTGCTGCGGACACGAGATAACTCCCGCAACTGATAAGGGGAGCAGTGCGGCCGCCACGAATATAAAGGAGCTGATAATGAATTGAAGCGCTGGTTACAATACTTGTTTCTATTTTATTCAGGGAGATGGAAAAGGTATTCATATTTTATGAGGCTCACTTTCACCTTCGTCAAGCTTCCGTGTTTTAACTTCGCGTCGCATTATTTCTTTTTCGTTTAAGGGTATGTGCTGGCGAGCTTAGTGCATTTGCAGCGGATCCGAGGTGGAGGGCTGAAAGGTACAGTTTCTTTTCGTGTGTGCATATTGTAGATTGTGCTGCTGTTTTTTTTTTTTAAGCGAAGCTTTTACCTCTACTCCTCAAGGGTACTGTCGCGACCGTTGGGAACACATAAAAGTAGTTACTGCACAGCCAGGAACCTGGAGCGAATAGAGAAACGGTGCGAGAGGCCGTGGTCTTACCGATTGAGCTACGAGCGCACGCGGAGATGGGGGAGACAGACGGTGCACTCGCTGAGCACATCTGTGGGTTTACCCCCTGCCTCCTCGCAGAATGCCACGTGATAGCGTCACGTGAGCACTCGCGCCGCTGTGCGCTCCGCCCGCGGCACGTGTAGCGGCTGTGTGCGGGCCTTGCGCACGCTCTAAAAGTTATAAAAATTAAATGAAGCTCGCACCAACGAATGACATCTCACTTCTCCTCCGTCTCTCGCGCCGATCTCGTCGCCTCCGTCTGCGGCGGCGGCAGAGACGGAGGAGAAGTGAGGTCGTCTAACACCGGGTTAGCTTTAATTTTATAAAAAATGAGTTTACACTCATGTGCTTCACCAATCCAACTCAACCAACCACCGTTCATGAATCGTGCGTTGATTTAACCTTAGCACGGAATACCTCTTTGAAGTAATGAAGGGTGTGGTTAAGTGCATTTCACTTGTCTCTTGTTTAACTCTTTGTAGAGCCACGTGTGTGAACTGAAGTGACGTCGTACGGGTAATCGTTGTGGGTGTCGTTTACAGCTTTGCTTTCCAACCACCTTCACAGGGTGGATTGGCGCGCATTTTTTTCGAACGCCCCGGTTTTATAACAGCCAGTTTGGAGGATTTGCGGTATCAACAAACAAATTCGTATTTATCCCGCAGTTACCTGTAGCGTTAATGAATGAATTGTTTTAACGAACTTCCCAGTTTAACGAAACAATTAGCGGTGGATTCGTTAAAACCAGGTTTAACTGAAAACAAACGCGGACGGCACGGCAAAACAGTAAGCGAATTAGTGGGCGAAGTAATATCGAGCAGTGTAAAATATATAATAAAGTAACTGAATTCGAAATCTCTCAGTTCAATGTAATTGCGTGCGACTGTAGTACACTCTATAAAAGCAAGTTGTTTTCCACTAACGAAGCGTAAAGGAAGGCGAGGTCACATTCACAAAACTATGTTGCGATAGCCAGCTGTAAGTTCCGCGCTTGAATAAATGATCTCGCTCGAGCAGCGGTTATCGCTCGCCCACTGAGGCGAACAGGAAGAAGGACATCAGTTTAAAAGCGGCCCCCAAGAGGAAAAAAGCAAAACGAAACAAGAAGAACGCGGCCAGGCGGCGTATATTTCCCGCTTTTTTTTTTTTTTCGCCCTGCATTCCAGCCCGCGCGTTTACCAGCCACATCCAGTCGGCAGAGAACTAGCAGTTACCTTACCGACGGAGTGCCTGGGGGAACAACACTCGTGCATTGAAATCCCGTTCCCCGCAGCTACCACTCGACAGCGCTCGCATTCAGCTGCTCGACGTGGAGCCACTAAATAAGCGAGCTCTACGTGCTCGAGATGCCCTCGCGGCTTCCCTTCACCGTGACGTGATTCGCTCGCGCCGCCTCGCCTTAGTGACGTTGTCCCGACACCAACCAATAGGAAGAGCGGACAGCCTGTTGTGTATGACATCACAAGAACGGGCGTCGTCGTCCTCTCAACAAGGAGCACTTATGAACGCGCGGGCCCCGGGCGCCGAACGGTTCGGTGTCGTGCTGGTTGACGGGCGTCTGTTGCGTGAGACCGTCTGGTTTGCAGCGTGCTCTAGTGGTCTGGTTAGGGCGCAAACGAGGTTAATTGTCAGCGACGGGGTTACCCCGAATTATTATATTATATACCCTTGGTAAGTGAGGCTCACTTTCGCCGTCGTTGCGGTGGTTTAAATTGCCGCCTTGTTTGTGCCAAGCATGTTATGTCGTGCAGTTAAGGGGCTTTGGCAACTCCCTGCATTTCTACACTGCCCCATGCCTGTGGCAAGAGATTTTAGTGACACTCGCCGCAAGGGAAACTTCGCATCGTTACGAGGAAAAGTCTTTGGAGATAAATCTCTTGATAGCTTGCTTTTAGTGTGCCCGCCAGGGAACGCAGCCAGTGCAAGTGTAAAAAAAAAGTAAATTAATCCGTACCTAATGCGAGGTAAAAATGGTGCTTTAAAACCATGGTTGATAAAACAAGAGAGAACACCCTTGTCAGCATGCGGATGGTAATCGGAAGATAAAAAAAAAAAAAAAACTCAGCAGTGGCTTAGGTTGCCTGGTTGTCTAGGATTAGCTGGTTATCATGCTTACTGCTGCTAAAACGATTTCCAATCCATTCCAGTTCGGTCCAGTCCAGTCCAGTCACTGCTCCTCGCGCATGCGCAGCACGGCATTCCAGGAGCCACGCGAAACGGCTATCAAGCGGCTCCGGCGCACCGTCAGACTTGGCTACTGCGCAACGGAGGCGCACAGCCAGGGCACGCGCCGGCGCCAGTGCGTCTGCCGCTACTATAGGGACCGGGCGGCCGTTGTATGGCACCACCGTCGTTTCAGCGAACAGCGCCGCCCGTGGCGAACCGCTCGTCAGTGGAATGCCGGTGGCGGTCAGCGCAGCGTAGTTGTGCATGGCTTTCTGTCGTTTTTCTGCGGTGCAGCTTGCAAAGCGTACGTAACCCCACGTGCATTTTTCAGATCGGTAAATCTTGAGCGCGGATGTGACGTTTACGAGGCATGCCATGTGTGTTATTTACGCCCATACTCAGTATTTACAAATAGCAGACGACGCTCAATGCGCCAAGCTGGAAGTCAAGCTGGAAGTGAAAGTTCCTTGCTTCGTGCAATTTTTTCATGCCTGTATGCAGTTTCGCGAATCTAGGAGTATATTGCCGCTAAATGCTCCCACAAAGCCGGTGTGTGCAACCGATCTAGGAATGCTGCGGCGCTGGCCTTTGGCAGTTGATGACGAAACGGCGTCGACAAGCGAAATACAAAGTTGGGGGGTGTCTTCGAAGATTTACCTCAAAACAGAAGATCTGACTGACGACGCTTCCGTAACTTCATTACCTACGGCTGAAACGTGTTTAATTTCACAGAAATACTCTTACTACAGTAATCAGGAATCGCTGATAGAATAAATACAGCATGATAGTAGAACGTTATTGCTTGTCGTGGAGAAGAATTGCTTTACAAGAATTGCAATGGTTGCTGGCTAGTTGGTAAATGGTTTTTCAAGAACCAATTCCTGCGTGGCTGAAGGACGCAAGACAGGAGGGTGCCCGAAACGTGTACTCAGCTTCACAACTGAATGCTGCGGTCGGTTTACAAGCTGCCACCTACGCTTGAAAAATCATGCACAGCTCTGTCTAACGACGATGATGGTTTATCGGAAAGCTCTATCGTATGGGTTTTCTTGGTTGCCTTCTGGATTTAAACTTTGACTAATTAAGCGTCGAATTTGACCAGCACGCAGTTTGGTCTTTTGATCGCAGTGTCTTTGACTTTGACCATTTCCCATTCGATTTCGCACGAAGAAAGCTTTGTGTTCAGCCATCATAATTATTAGACGGAGGGCTAGATGATTTTGCTGTTTAATTTTGAACTTCCATGCCCCCTCTCCAAATCTAAATCTTCTTCCAGCGTGTCAGAAATGTGTCTGTGGTGGAGGACTCGGGCTGATGCACTCATATTTGAGGCAACTAATCGCGCGTTTTTGGTGTCTTCACCAGGCATTACACGATATTTTCAGGTACTCTGTAAAGAATACTTAAGCATTAAAAAACACCGGCTGACGTTAACACTGCCACATTTTTTAACTATCGGTACCAGCCTTTATTCTACGCAGGGGGTAAAACGGGAAGGGGAGGAGGGATGGTTTGTAGCTGTTGAGTTGGTGAATAACTTTGGCTCTTGATAAAATGACCACCACAAACGTGGGATTTCCACTTCGGCTTTCATGTTCCCATGCTGTCACAGTGTCGCTCACCAAAACCGAAGGTACAAAGCTCACGGTTACAGAAAGTGTAAATTATCGCAACATTTCTACGGCTACACGGTAATCCATCTCGTATGCAGGTGCCTTTTTATTTAAAGCACACGTATCGAGGTATCCCAGCGCTGAGGCTGGCGTGGAAACCGTAGTCATTGAAACCAGTGAAGATAATTTAAAGTGGCAAAAATGAATTCTAATATTGCTAATAGTTTTATTCCTACTCAGATCGCGCGGAGCTAGGCGCAGAGCGCTGCAAAAAGCGCTCGTGTCAATGTAGCCCTTCCCCAACCTTACAAGCACCCAATAAGTTTGCGTAGCTGTTAGTGCATTTAAGAAGAAAATAATACTAATAATAGTAGTTTTATTCGTACTCAGAACGGGTGAAGCCAAGCGCAGATCGCTGCAAAAAGCGCTCATGCCATTGCAGCCGATACCCAACTTTAGACGCGTCCGACAAGTTTACGTAGTCATTACGGCATCTAAGAACCCAACACATCTGTCTAGACTTCGTTTCATCTCACATGTCTGCTCACAACGCCACCAAAACATACAAAGCACCGAAGAAAACACGACAAAAACAACGGGAGGCTGTGTAGTCCAATGCACCGGCTCATTCCACTGACGAGGAGAGCGCCGAGTGGTGGCGCAACCCGTCCAGCTGCCCGGTCCCTATGACGTCATCCTTAGGAACGCGCACACCGGCGAATGTGCAGACCCAATTCCCTACACACCCGTACTCCAACTGGATTTGATTGAAAATCGAATCCAATTTAATTCAATCCAGTTCAATCTAATACAATGCTCCTCGCGCTTACGCAGCACGGCTATAGCCACCATAGCACGGCCGTTCAGGGTCCACGCGAAACTGCTCAACCTCGGCCAGCGTAGCTTACGCTACAAAAAAAAAAAACAATCCCCCACGCCGGCTCCCCGGTTCGCTGGCTGGGGAGGTGACGCTGCCTCCTTCGAAGTTGCGGAGCAGCTTTGAGCAGCGGGACGGCTTGATGACTGTGGGGTTCAAAGCGCCGAAGCAACACATGTTGTTTCCCTGTACCGGTCTGTGAACCCCGGCTTGCGCGTCCCCCCACCCTTTCCCTCTGCTATTCCCAATTCATGTCCAAGCTGGGCCGCCCCTGCGCTCCGCCAAGAATCCACGGGCCTCGACTGCGGATGCGCGCTTGGGCACGACGAGGCGGGCTGCCCGTCAACCGGAAGTAAACCACCCTACCAAAACCAATGCGAAAATGCGCAGTCGGGTCCCGGTACCACTGAAACTGAACGGCAACACTCTGACACGCTAAGCTGAAACTCTCTATTGTGTGCCGCTGCCAGCAGAGACCGAGTATTCGTTTTCTCGGCACTGCAGTTTGGGAGGTCTCAACGGATCATTGGTTAGAGACACACCAGCTTACCGCCACATCGCGATGAGTGTGCAATGCGTGGCGGGTTTCTCTGGACCCCTTACTTTTTTCTTTTTTTTTTTTCCACTTTCGGGGCTGGGTGTTACTTTCGCTTGGGGACTCGCGGTGCCACGGAATGTTTGTTTTGTCTTGGGGGTACAGACGAATCATCGCTGATCCGTGATCCTATCGGACAACCCCTGGACCCGCCACCGCAATGTTCCCCACTCCTCCTGCCGTCTCCTTCCCCTCGCTTCTTTCATTCTTTCCTCCGGAACTCGCCTTCATTTTGCTTCCTCACTGCTATCGCGTGCTTTGTACTAGTATTATTATTGTTATTATTATTATTATTATTATTATTATTATTATTATTATTATTATTAACTTCGATGGCGTTAATGTGTCGCGCTCTGATTGTGCTTTAGTAATACCCGACAAATATCATCCTCCTCTTTCTATTTCCTGTTGCCTTCCTACAATGCTCCACCGTTCTGTAATTTCAAGCAATGCGCAACCTCGCTACGCTTTCGCCCGGGGAGATTACGTTGGGCTGTATGGCTACTTTTCTGCTGCCCCTTGGTCAACAGTCATTGACCACTCTGATGTCAATGAACAAGTTGACCGTTTTACTGAGATTGTGCTTTTGGGTATGAAGAAATACATCCCGCAATATTTACCAAAGAAGTTCAAGTTCCCATACTGGTTTTCTTCTGAATTGCGGGATGCCCTGAAACTCAAAGAACGCGCGCACAGAAAGATGAAGCGCTCTGGTGCGAATCAGTTCGTTCAGGAGTTCCGGCGCCTACGTGCCCTATGCAAAATATTGTACAAACGTGATCATGCTTTGTACCTGGCGTCAGTTGAAGCTAAAGCAACTCATCAGCCGGGAGCCTTCTGGAAGTACATTCACTCTAGATCTAATACAACGAAAGAATCTATTCGTCTACTGGATTCCAACGGCGATGAGGTTGCAGATGCGGCCGACTGCTTTGCTCGTCAGTTTTCTTCTTTGTTTGGGCTTAGCGGTGGTAGTGATGACGGCAGCGTCTCTTGTCACCAGGACGGTTACTCCGCTTGTTTCCAATTGGATGAGAACATCGTGCGGGCCAGCATCAAGCGGCTAAAGCCCTCGTTTTCTTCTGGGCCAGATGGTATTCCTGCTGCAATTCTAAAAACGTATGCAAATATATTTGTTCCTGTGTTCACCTCAATATTTAATAACTGTCTCCGGTCTGGCACGTACCCTCGATCATGGAAAATCTGTCGTGTATTCCCTGTTTTCAAGTCAGGCCCAAAAACCGACCCCATGAACTATAGGCCAGTGTCGCTTCTTTGTTCTGCCTCTAAAATATTCGAGTTATCTCTTCATAAGGTCTTGTCTTTCTCACTTAAACACGTCCTCATTCCTAATCAACATGGCTTCATGCGTGGTCGCTCAACTTCCACAAACCTCGCATGCTTCATGGAGCAGGCTGTCCCAGCAGTCATTGGTAGAAGCCAGCTTGATGCGGTCTACTGTGACATGAGCAAGGCATTTGATGTAGTCAACCACTCGTTATTGCTTGCCAAGCTCATTCTGTTAGATGTTCACGCTTCCTTAGTGGGTCTTATACGTTGCTATCTCCAGGAGCGATATTGCTATGTAAGTGTTAATGGTCAAACATCATTTAGGTACAAAGCAACCAGTGGTGTACCCCAGGGCTCCGTTCTGGGCCCCCTTCTTTTTTCCATTTTCATTAACGATGTTGCTTCTGCCATTAAAAATTCTTCTTTTTTGTTGTATGCTGATGATGTGAAAATCTTCAGAGAAGTGCGTAATGTTCAGGACTGTAATTCTCTTCAGGCTGATATCGTGTCATTCCATCGTTGGTGCACCAAAAACGACTTAATTTTGAACCCCTCAAAAACGAAAGTTGTTTCCTATAGTAGGAAAACTCAACAGCTGCAATACTCCTATAAAATAGCAAGCACTGCACTGCCGAGGGTGACCGAAATTCGGGACTTGGGAGTACTATTTGATTCTTCTCTGACTTTCTCTTCCCACGTTACACAAATTACCGGACGCTCTCTTCGATGTCTGGGTGCTGTCTGCAGGTATTCCAGAGAGTTTAAAAGTCCTCTTCCTTTCTTAAAGTTGTATTCGGCTCTGTGCTTACCTCTTCTCGAATACGGTTCTGTTGTTTGGAATGGAACTTGCAAGTCCAATAGTGACCGCATCGAAAGGGTTCAAAATAAGTTCCTTTCTATCTTTAGGCACCGTTTCCGTCATGTACAAGAAGACGCAAACGGCAGCACGTCTTGTCTCAAAAGTATTCCTTCCCTTTGGTGTCGACGAATGAGAGCTGACATTATCTTTCTTTATAAACTTCTTCATGGTGATATTTTGTGTGATGACTTGGTTGCACTTATCAATGTCAACTTGCCGAACAAACTTTTCCGAAGATTTCGAACTTTCAGAACAGATGCTTTAAGTAAACGATGCTCGTCCATCTGCAGAATACAATGTGCATATAATGAATATTCCGATCGTCTTGATATATTCCAGAGCTCTTTGTCTTTGTTCTCTAATGAATTGAAAACTGTTGTAACTTAAGTGCCTTTATGTCATTTATGTGCCGTATTTCTGTTCCGTATTTATTTTATGCAAATCATCATCTTGCTTGTTTGTTTTTCACTTTTCCTGATTTTGTGTTGCTTGAATTTCTGTCGGTTTAAGTGTCAGTGCTTATAACGCTGAACTTCGTTTTTTCCATTTTGAAACTTCCTAACATTTTGTTACAAAACCTTTGTTTTATGTGTATAATCTATCTCCGTCATGTGCATTGAGTATTTGCTTGTGTATTTTCAATTTTTCACGTGCCTTCAACGTTTTGCTGGCCGGGTGTCATGGCTTCTAACACTAGGCTTCCTTTTTTTTTTTTTTTTTGCTGCTTTGCTGTTTTGCTTTCTGAGATCTCTGTAACTATTTTTATCTTATTGTTTCTTTCATATATACGGTTTTCTGTGTTGTGTTGTCTTGATTTTAGTTTGTTTTTATGAATGCTTGTATATGGTGTACCAGTACCAAGACCCTAGGGTTGTTCCTGGGCACCAAAAATAAAGGTTGATTGATTGATTGATTGATTGATTATTATTATTATTATTATTATTTTGCAATACGCTCCTTGGCAAGGCGTCAATGTAGTGGTATAAGCGAGAGGTGAGTCGGCGCAGTGATTTGGCTGGAAATTTCGATACGGCCCTCGGAGGCGTCCCTACCGCAAACGTGGCGGCGGTGGTGGCGGGGGGCCGCCAGTCGAGCCTGCCAGAAAGCCCTATCTATCGCTGTTTCCCCCCGGCGTCCCGAGAAAAAGCGCGCGCAAATCGGCGCAAAAGAGAAGTGCCCAGGAACCAGTTCGTCGTCGTCGTCGGTTCGGCCGGCCCCGGTGTCACCTCGGGCTCTCCCCCGTGCCGCGGGATCGGTGCGGCCGGGCGCTCCCGAGGAATCCGGCGGCGTGCGACCGACGGCTGCTGCGAGAGATCGGGCGCCCCGTCGGCGCGCCCCGAAAGCTTGTTTACGTCGCGCGCTTAGTAGGGCGGCGCGGCGGCGGGGGCAGTTTAGCCGTGCGCCTTGTGCTCCGGGCTTCGCTGCCCCCCCTCTTCCTTCACACACTGACTTGCGGGCGTCGGCCTCCCCTCCTCCTCTTCCTCCTCCCCCGGCATGCGCGCTTTCAGAAGGCCGCGGTCGTGGCGGCTGCTGCTTTTCTGCTGACGGCGACGGGCCGAAATCGGCTGTTCTCACCGGGCCCTCGCGTTGCTCTCTCTGCGGATTGATGTTGCGGTTAGCGTTCTCACCTACGCGGTAGGAGGGGAGGCTATTGGAAGTGCTGGGATCACAGCAACACCACCTAGTTGATCACAGAGTCCGAACGACGGGAAAGGTTTTTCGCACTTGTCCTCACCCCCGGCGCCCAACTATTGTGGTTCTGGCTAGTCAATGAGCGGTAGCAGAGTCCGAACGTCAGTGAGCGGTAGCGGTTTCGCCGGATGGGTTAGGATCCGAACAGTGTCAGGAGCTGACCCTTACTCACCCCGCGAAACCACTACCGCTCACTAACTAGCCAGAGCCACTGTAGTGGGGTTCAGGCCAAGTTCGGAAAACCTTTCTCCAAAAATGACCTGCTGCGCGTCTGTCACCATATTCAGTCTCGGCTGCGGCAATACTGTGCCGAGGAGCCTGCTGGGAGCACCGAAGCGTCGCTTCATTAATGCGAGAGCGTATTGTTGCGGGGAAAGTGTCCGAGAAAATAAGGAAGGCGGAAGAGGCTGCTCTTCCCTCCGCGCTGCCCTCCGCCTCTTATCGTATCGCAGACCCGGGGATAGTTGCCGCGGAAATTGCGTTATTACTAAAGCGAAAGCTTTCTTGCTGGGACCGAGCATCATCTGCGGCCACGGCCTCTCCCATAGATCTCCAATTATCCCGGTCCTGTGCTAACTGCGACCAATTCATCCCCGCAAACTTCTTGACCTCATCTGCCCTCGTAACTTTCACGGTGCGCCAGAGTAGCGCTCGCCGATGGCACTTCCTGAGACGCAGCTGCTTTGCGCCGTCGCCGAGAAGACTCTGCTGCGCTCAATTTTCGCATTAGGGTGTATCGTAATGGTCAGCCAAATTTGTGTTACTGGTTTTTCCAATCCTTCAAAATGTACCAAATGGCCCAGCAAGTTGCACTTCGTCGTTATCGTGTTTTTACTGTCGAATGCTGATAATATTGTCTAACATGCAATAGACAACACTGCATTCCGCAGGACCTCCGTTTTTTTTTTTTTTCCGGAGTTTTGGCATCTCACTTCTCTAATCACGATGGCAGTACTTTCGCAGTGTTGTTAACTGATCATTTCTTCCCGGCATCGATGCCTACACCTCTGGCGCTAACCTCGTTTTTTGTTCCGCGCAGAATCTTACGAGGTAACCCCACAATCTGTCTCCGCATTTTTATCTTCTCGCGCAACGATCCTTATCTGAGGCGGTTCTTTGTCAGCGTAAAACTCGCCGCGCAATGGTCGTTCGGATGTCGTTCCGAAAAAGTGAATCTCCTCATTTATCTCGCTTCGCAGAAATGCTTTCTCCCATCGTCCTTATCAGCAGTGTGACTCCTCTGTTCGGTGGTCGTCGCGCTAGTAATATTGCATTGCGTAAAAGTGATTGTTGTAGTCATTTTTTGTCGCACCGCAGAAATTGCTTGGTTTGGCCCGAAGTCGAGGGTCCTCAACGGACAAGCATGGTGGCAATGTCGGTCGAATTATGCCTTGCTTGAATCATTCGTTGTTAAAAAGCATGGCATGCACGTCACGCTAAAATAGTTGGCGGCCAAGCTGAGCTTTGGCCCAGGTACGGCGCTTTCATCGAGGAGGCTCAGGGATATTTGCATTTGTTCCTTGGATTACACTGGACATTTGATTGCATTGGATATTTCCATTGGTTCCTGTCCGGAGTTGGAAGGGCCCCAACGCCATCCTTTTGCAAGCTTTGCCGTCGCAACATTTCATTTTTGAATAGAATTCCTGTAAGGTAATAGAGGTAAATAATAGTAATAAATTAATGACTAGTGTTTTAACTGCAGCTTTTGAGGCACGGAGATATACTGCACTGGGTAAGCAAGCAGGGCTTTTGAGCGGGCAGGCAGATGGACGGCGCACCAACCATTCCGTCGGGAACGCCCACCGAAAAATTCGACTGAATATATATGCAGTTCAAACGAGTTCCAAAAAGATTCAACGAATCAAAAGGCCGGGCGCCTCGACTCGGTGGTTCAGGTGACTGGGAATATACCACCCGTGTTGTGGCACCCACTCTTACTGCGATCGAGAGGACAATTTCTGCGACTAGATCGCCGGCATTTTTCGCATATCGACGCATGTCATAGAATTTCAGGCAATTTTCAGGTTCGTCTCAGGGAATATTCCCACGCTATGCAGGGGTTATTCAACGCCGCGTCTTGCTTACCCGCATTAAATGGAAGAGCTGTCGAAGGACTACTCCAGAATAAGCTCGTCTCGCGCGTTGGCCGTAACGGTCGCAATAACCGCGAGCGGGTGAAGGCCGTTTCGGGGAGCCTTGTTCTCTGTCTCCAGGGCCCCCCTCGCCCTCTATCCGTCGCGGCCGGGAGGGAAGGTTGCCCGAGGTTGTGTACGACGGCGGCCGGCCTTGTCACGCTTTCCTCCATCGATTCGTTTTCAACGCGTGGCACTCGGCGCGCTTATGTATCCTGGGAGGACACGCATATATGCCTGCGAGCGCGAGCGAGTTTATCCCTCGCTGCAGCTCTCGGGGGAAAGGGCCCTGTATAGTTGCCATGCGAACCGCGCGCTCACGATTTGCCCCCCGGGAGCGAGAAGTCGCGAATTCGCTGGATAGTGCGAAATCGCCGGGGGCGAAGTACTGCCCGCGTACAAGGAACGCGGGTGGGGTAATAAGGTAGTGTCTTGCACCTCAGCTGTGCGTTCTTAAGTCTAAAGTAGCGAACTACATCACCGTGCATGCGTACCGTCTCGGTCCAAACGTATTTTCCTCAAAAACCTCGATAACAACTAGGGAAGAATGTATACGGCGCCTGGACAGTTTCGTGGTCGTACGCGGATTTGTGTGTGTAGGAGGTTTGAGGCACGTCTGGGTTTGGAGTCGGCGGCTTTAAAAAGGAAAAACAAAATAGGTAAAAATACGTAATCATAATTTTGGAAGAGAAAAGCGTCTCCCGGAAGTTGTTGGTCCATAGCCTTATCCGGAACTGCCGGGAAAGCACCCCGGACGTTGTTGGCCCAATTTCGCTCTTTCCTCAAGGGCAGTTTTTTTCCAGCTGGTAGGCGCGCGTAGCGGCCAACGACTTACTGAATACAAACAAAAATCAATTATGTATATACATGTAAAAGCAATGTGGTACTTGACGAAGGACCTTGTGCCATATTGCGAGCCGAGCCGATCACATCTCTGCGATGGATCATACCCGTTGCGTGCGCCCTCCTATTTCGATGGTGACGGGCTCTGTAATCGCGGTCCCTCAGGTGGTCTCGGTTTGCCGGAACGGTAACCATAAAACACCGAGTAAAGAGTGTACCTGCGCGCCAAATCCAAAGCGTGATTGTGAATTGCTCGACTTAATTTGTTACGGAGTCTCCGCCGCGGTGGCCCTGCGGCTAATGCGCTTTGCTGCTGAGCCCAAAGGCGTGTGTTCGATCCCCGCCCCGCTGGCCGCTTTTCACGTGGAGGCGAAAAGCGAGAAGGCCTGAGTGTCGATACTTCGGTGCACGTTAAAGGTCCGCAGGTGGTCGGAATTAATCAGGAGCCCTTACGGCCACCTGCAAAGGCTGTGTGAAGCTTCGGCGCATTAAATGCCAATTTAATTGTAACGACAGCGTAAATGCTAATCATTAAGTAAGCAGGATAAAATCTAATATATATAGGTCAACAAAACGGAAAGAGCAAAATATGGCTATTGTTGGCCAAATCTGTCTAAAAAAATACTAAAAATGAAGTAACGAAATCGCAAAGGCTACGACAGTGCGTTAACATTGTTATTTATGAAAATATAACTATGAAAAGCATGAAACAAAGCAAAATATGCTGCCTGCGTTGACGTACTCTTTCAATGGTACCAAGGAAGCGTAAGTTTGGTAAAAGGAAGAAGCGGCGTAAGATTTCATACGCATTTGTAGACAATTCTGAGAAAGAAGCCGTGTACTATAACAACGGGCGAGATCGGCTTCGTGTACGTAGCCGTGGTTTTGCGCCGCGCTGCGAATAAACAGAAGGGAAAGGAGGGTATTACCTGTGTATCTGGCCTGGCACTGCAGGTTCAGGCCGCAGGGTCTGCAGGGGCTCTCCTGAGCAAGGTAAGGACGTCCAAAGCACGAAACCCGAAGCGTGCTCGTGCTAGCGTATCCGTAAAAGCCTGTAATTAAGGGAAGACAGGGCGAAGGCTTCGTTGCCGAAGTCCCGGTGCGCGTGGTCGTGGAGCCCAAGTGTTGCACTTTCGTCAGAAAGCGGTCTTCGCAAAAGCGTTGCAGTCCGCTTGTAACATAGTATATCACACTCGCCGTCGTCTGGCAATTGCTGTCTTTACAGCGAAGTCGTTTACCTGTATGCATGGCCCCTTGAGTTTTTAGCGGGCCGAGCCGAAAAATGTTCGCGAACATAAGCACAGGGGTATAGCGAAAGAGTGCACGGGATTTCGCAGCACGAGGCGTTCCACAGCGCGAACTGTGGAACCCTGTGGAAGCGAGGCGTGGGCGTGCGACCGACCTCATATGTCTGGCGGCCAACCTTACGCACTCCTTACTCTTTCTCTCTCTTCCTCTTGTTCTAACCCATCCCCTTTTATTCCCCCTCTCCCCTTCCCCCGACTGGGTTGTATGCTGGCAACTCCGACATGAGTTCAAAATATCCGCAATCCACTTGTTTTCCACTTTCTGTATCAATACAATAAGACACTCACTCACTGGGCGTGCGCGCCGGCACACCGCAGATGAATGTGGCGGAATAGCGCAGCCAAATCAGCGAACAGACAAGTACCAGCGTTCACCATCTTCGTGCACTCTCCCATGCACGACCGCAAACAGGAGTAGTGGTGGAAAGTGTAGGAGACAGACCGAAGCCATTCGAAAGCGTCAAGAGGGATCGTCGAGTAGAGCGTCTTGGCGCCGAGATTACGAAGCCCTTCGACAACGAGAGGCAAAAGCAAGGTTTCCGAGGCGTCAACTGGATGTTCGCGCGTTCGCAGTCACAACACATAGAAAGTGCTGTTTTGCTTCGTGAATGTGTGCCACCCAGTGAAACCGAAACAGCAGATTTGACCTACCCGTGTGGATGGGTATTTTTTTTAATATTTGCCGTTTGCGAACGAAATGGATCATTCCAATTAACTTATTTCGACAGCCACGCGATGTCACACGTCTTTGATTTCCTTGGATTCGTATCAGCGTGATAGGATTTCTGGAATCGTATAGTAAGTGCGTTTCTGCAATCAAAGTATAGCGCTGAAGAAAGATCGTACAAGGGCTGCAGCGGGGCGTTTATATTTTTCACCCCTTGTCGGAAGAATCACCCCGTATCGCACCAGGCATCGAACACATGACCTCGTGCTCGCCAGCGTAACTACCAATTAGCGAGCGTAGACGAGATCCTAGATATCGAACCTCCGACTCGCCGCGTCTCTCAACCTGGCTGTCACGTGACTGTTGGAGATTTCGATCTCCCGGATACAAAAGTACGGTGTTTGGTGTATTCGCGCCGTATTTTGGGCGTGCCATGGTGGTCCTAACGCTGAAGTTGCTCGTCATGTCGCACTATCTGCTTTCACCAGTTTATGCGCACATTTTTTTCTTCATACCTTGCTAGCAGGTGTGGTTAAAAATGTTCCGCGTACTTTTGAAAGCGCGGCGTTGCGTCAGATTCGCAACGCTAGTGAAGCGCGTTTTCATGGTTTCTGGGCGGCGCCGATGGTCGCTGGACGTGGCTGCACGCCCAGTACCGGCGTTCGGCATCCGCCGTGAGGGGGAAGTCTGAGTCGTGATGAGTTTCATGCTGATGTACGGGAGTCGGATCTACTTCTAAACTGCCCATTTCGCGTCCATCTCAATCGTGACATATTTGCACTTTCGACGCTTCTGAGCAGTGACATTCACTGAAAACGGACGCTCCGCCTGGTTTGTGCTGCTTCATATCCGGGTCTTTCTGTTTCTACCCAATCACGACCCACCCGATATGCACACTTTCAAAAGGATATGAAATGGGCAAAACTGAGCCTTCCGTCCCTGTAACTCGATCGCTATTTCCGTGCAAGAACGTTTACTTTACGCCCGTGAACGCGTCGCGAATTCCGGTCCCTTTGCGCCAGTGCAAAAGCGAGAGTCTATTGCTTTAACTTTGTTTCTTCTCCGTCGCAACGTCGTCGAACGTCTCCCGAGAAAGGTTGGCGTCGTGTCGTGTAGTACTTCTTCCGGGGGCAAGCGCTCCGAAGACGCGGAGAAGCCCTTGTCTGCTGGCGGTGGCGGCGGCGGCGAGGCGCATGCGCAGTCTGTGCCGCCGGATGCCCGATAACGGCTCGGCGCCCACACTACACAACTCCCTCCCGCCGGCCGTCCCCCCAGCCGGTCTTCGGAATCCATGGGCTCCGGGGCCCTTGTATGCGGGCGTTGTACCCGCGTCGTGAGCCGATCCGTCACAAAAGGACCTTTCAATAGGAGTGTCTCTTTCGAACGTGAAATGAAAATACCCCCCCCCCCCCCCCTTTTTTTTTCTTCTACTATACCTTACAAGCAACCCCAGCACTCTCCGGTGCTACGGGCGCCTTTCGGGGGTAAGAAACGGGGAAGCTGTTGATTATCGTGGAGCCCGCGAACTATTGAACGACATTCGAAGTTCGAAGCCTGATGTTCGCTCATTATTTCAGTAGGGGTAGCGTCAGGTTCTTGAGCACACCGCACGCTGTCGGCGTCTGTTTCTCTCTACGCTCTATATATCGTACAGGCCGCCGTATGGGGCTCTGGAATAATTTGGTCAGCCACCGCCTAATGGAATTTTTTTCCAGCATTCTACCTCAATAACGCCGTGTCCCCCGTTGCGTCCTTGATTCTCGCCTCCTCAGCGCTCGCAAAAGAGCCGCCTCGGCGTGGTCTCGACCTCGTGCTTATCGGGGCGGCACCCGGCATCTGCTATGCACCGCGTATCTCAGTTCTGGAAAGCTGGCATGTTGATTGAGCGGCCGCCGTCTATCGCGGTGCAGGTTTTGCAATCGCCAGCGGGGGGGATCGCCTCGCGGAGCAAATCGGGTGGGCAGCCAGTCTTCGCTGGGCACGGCGACGTCAGTGGCGCCCAGCGGGGGGTTGCGTGGTATGCATACATCAGAAGCGCCGTTCGACTTTCCTATCTGTGTGCGTATGTTCTGAAAACAAAGCGGACTCACGAGGAATGAATGAATAGAGGGAAGTATTATTTCCTAATAAGACTAGCCGGTCTGAGGTGGCAGGTCTTCCCAGTCCAAGACTCCTGTGGCTCTGGCTGCCTTCTCGCGTTCCTGGTGGCTCACCGCAAGAGCGCACACGTCTCCGGCGGCCTTCAACGCCTGCAGGGCGGTCCCAGAGCTCGGGGAGTGTGCACAACGGCGGAAAAGCCAAGCGCCCTTCGTCTTTTCCGCTCGCACTCCTCCTTTTCTCCCTTTCGTGCGCGAGCGTTCCTCACCGCACATCCTATACTCGGTGACAACTTAAAGGGCCCCTGAGATGGGGGTTTTTGGGGGGTCGATGGTATCGGAGCGCAACGGCTATTTCTTGTACTAATCGTGACGTGTTTGTGCGCTCTTGATTTAATCAATTTTTTACGAGCGTAAAAACATCAGAAAGCTACAAAAAACATATTTTGTGTGTGGGTGCTTTTACACAGTCACACATATTTGTTTTATACCGGAGTGTAAAGCACTTACACACCGGGCCAAACCGGGCTTGACGCTCCTCCGTTCTCGGCGGAAGGATACAGTGAGCGCAGGAGCAACGACGCTTGCAGCCAGCGTGATCGCTCAGCGCTCCGTGTCTGGTGTTAAGAGTATCATCAGTTTTCTTTGCATTTGCTTTCTTGGACGCTGTACCCGAATAGATTCTTTGCACCATCTGTGTTTCGAGCGTAGCCTCGACGTTGTTTCCGAGGTGGTAACGAACGGCGCGCCAAGGGAGCGCCGCGCCGACGAAGAAGGAGCAGCTCCGCACGCAGCGCTTGGACGACGCCGGGCACTGCTCGTGATCACGAGGCGCACGCTCAAGTGCGCTCACGCGGGCTGAATAAATCAGTTCAAGCCCAAACGCTGTCGCAGCTGATTCTCTGCGGCGGTCGCGACAAGGGCAAGAGCATGCTCATCCCGTAACGACAACTGCCAAAGAGTTTCATTTCATTGCTTCCCATCAAGTCATGATCGCAGAAAGTGTGGTTTGCTGCACCGGCCTTCTGAATGAACCTGTTGCCTAGTGTCCTTAGCGCGCTTTACCGTTTACCGTGTTAAATGAAGCAAGAGTAGCCGTTTGCCGCTGAAAACGAAAGGATTGCACTCTGCGGTTTCTGCATTCCGGCTTACCGGCTCTGCCGAGTAGCGACATCTGGCGAATTTGTCGCAAAGCAAATGACACAAACGTTTGTTGCCCAGAACTGTTCGCTTACGCTTAAAATGGCTTGAATCTTAGACGTCTTAGATTGAACTTTCACAATACAGTAATTTTTTTTAAAAGAGCCGTATACTTCTACTGTAGAGCTTAAAAAATCGAAAACATGACGTTGACGCCGCCATCTAGTGGGAATAATTAGGACCAACTATTGCATTAACCAGAATTCACGCCACTGCTAAATATTTCGATATAAAATGATTCCGCAGTTACCTATATTACCTTGCCCAAGACGATTTTGAAAGCATAAAAGAGCTATGCTAGTTCATAAAGGCATCTGAACCATTGGAAGCGTGGGAAGCTGGAGTAGGGGCGGAAATTTTGCTCGCTCATTCTAAAAAAAATTGTCATTTATCGTGCTCCTGATCATCATTTAGCAAGAATGTAGTAAACAACATCAACTAAGATTGCTTGCATGAAGCGCAGAGCACAGCGCATTTGCTGTGCCGTAAAGTTCCGGAAGAACGCCCATCCAAATTTAAGTACAGTGATATCAAGTGAAAAATACGAGATGGGCGAAATTTCGGGTCAAGCGCGGAAAGGACGATTAAGTGACCGCATCTACACATGAAGAGATTATTCGGGTTTGTTTTGTTCACTCATCGGCGCTAAAGCCATGGATTTTACGGGGTGGGCGCGCGTCTTTCAGTAAATTGAATATTTCACCCGTAAAAGGGGGTGGGCGATGTTTCGGGGGAGGGCGTTCACTCGGAACTTTCCGGTAATCTAATCAAAACGCGAGCGTACATTTCGCCGGCGCAGGGGGCTCGCTACTACAGTCGGTAGAAATTCTAGCCTCTGTATCGCTATGTAGCGTCGGTAAAAATAAGTTACCGTTCACGGAAACTTTCGCGCATGCAAGGTCGAGTTCCGCAATCACCAGTATCTCCTGCTCAAAGTCCGTAAAGACTGAAAAACGTAGCTTAAAAAAAAAAAAAAAAAAGGATGTCGTCGCCTCATGTGCGACCCACTCGCTGAAGTAACCATGGTAACGACGACGCTCTAAACCAAACCGCCGCCGTCAAAAATCGCGGACATTCCGGCGGCCAACCATGAAATGAGTGCTTCGCCTCGGACGAGGTCGGACTATGTCGTCATCGCATGCCGCCGAGCCAACAAATAGTTCTGTCTCGTCGGGGTAATAACTTTTGTTATCGTGAGCGAATATGCTTACTATTTTTGGACTTGTTTCTACAAGAACTATAGAGTAGATTTCTGACACAAACAAAAACACTTTGAAATCCATCTCAGGCCCCCTTTAAGAACGGCACCGGAACTTGCCGCTGTGCCTTATCACCGTAGCCGGATGTTTCTCCGCGCGGCTCAAGTAGGGCGTTACTGGGAATATTTTGAACATGGCGTGAGCCGTTCCCGTGATTTTTTGGACTTACTATGCTTATAAACGACTCCAGTGACGACAAACAAACTGCGTGAGACAAGGCAGAAGATATCACGCATTCATAGCAAACCCCTTTCAAAACGCGCGCGCTCTGACGTCACGGGTCCGGCGCTTTGGCGGAGTGATACACTACATGAGGTGGTGCCGTTCTTGACTTGTAACCAAGTATAGTAGACGAGCGGTGTCGTGTTCGTTGGTTGTATGAGCTCCTTACAGCTGTTCTTTTTCGTCTGGGGTATAGAGGCATTATCTTGTAGTGCGGCAGTCGGAGTTGCTAAAAAGGCTTGGTCATCCATCGTCAGGTGGGTCTGAGGCGGTCTTCGCACGACGCTCCATGGGATCGTGTGGCGATGTGTCGGCTATGTCGCAGTTAGTCACAGTTGGTTATGTCACAGTTAGTTATCGCAGTTAGTTATGTCACAGATGTGGAAATCGCCTGGGGTGGATGCGGTTCGTCAAGAGCTCGGAAATGTAGTACAAGTAGAAAAGGTCGAACACTCTGTGTGCGAATCGCTCATATACAGGAATCGGGAAAACACCTTCGTTTTTTTTTTCTTTATTTTTTTATTTTGCTCTGGAAACTTGTCTGCGTTTAGGTGCGGATTTCTTATTTAATAACCGCAGTCGCCATCGATGTCAGCGCCGCCGCCTTTTTGATGTCGCACTGCGAATTGTATCATTGCGACCAACCAATGGTTTTCTGCAGGGTCCAAAATCGGCAGTTTGGCTTTGTGAATTTTTTTTTTTTTTTTTTTGCAGAAATGTTTCCAGCCATTGATTGGCGTCTTTGAATTGCTAGTAACAACACTAAGGCCTGACAACTAGCTGTGCTGTTGTTATGATTCAGCTTCCTTTTTTTTTTTCCCCGCTACATCTTATTGGCGTGATGTCAATCCGTCACTCTTTGCATGAAGTCTGTGGCAGCGCTGTCTCCGTTGTATTTGGTTCCGCTGTAGTCCAGTTTTCATTGACGCTGTTGACTGTTTCGGCTGACAGTGAACGCAAGCATGATACCTGGTAAAAAACAACGCTCGTAGAAAGAACGTTTTGTGCCACGTGGGCTTCTTTTCCGCGTGCGACCCAACCCCAAGCAAATGACTTCTCCGCGGTGTTTGGCGGAGACTGGCGGGTCGTAGCCTATTATTAGGCGCGTAACAAGATCAGCTGCGTAATCAGCGGTGCCGCGATCCGTCGCATCGCACCCCTTCCTTGGCCGCTCCGTCGGGCGTCCCTTTCAACTCGTCGTGGCCGCGCGTATGTTTGCGTTGCGGCCGATAACGGCTCGTTTACATTGGGCCTCCTTGTGTGAGCGTGCATAGCATAGTGTTTATGTACCACGCGCGCCCTCGTCGCACGTGGAAGGCGTGCCCTCGTTTTCCCCTTCCCCTTTTATGTCCCCCTTCCTTCTCCGGCGACGAGGCAGAAGTTGCTCACCGGGCCTCACTTCAGCTGGTCTAGCTGCTCCTCCGGCCATCTGCGCTCCCTCGTGACGTCACTATGACGTCACGCCTGTTTCACCCGGCGCCGGGGGCAGCCGCCGATGTTCCGTTAGGCCTGGAGCTGGCGCCGCTGGGTGGCGCCGTTGTTGTGACGTATGCAAAACGTCCGCTGTGTGACGTATGCAAAAGAGCGGTCCTCCCAGGATAGCTCCGGGCGCCCCTCCGCGTCTCTCCCGCTCCCTCGCTCCCGGCTGCACGCATTGTTGGTTCGCCGCGCGGAATAATGATGAGGTCGTGGGCCTCCTTGTCTACCCCTCCTCCTCCTCCTCTTGGAGTCCTCCGCTTTCTTTTGGCTGGCTTCCCTCGCGGCGATGTCTTTGCCGTCTGCGAGTTCTCCGGGTTGGAAAGCGAAAGAAAGCAGCGCCTGTAAACGGCCAGGTTGGATAGTTTCCACCGTTGTTGGCTCGGGACGCCCGCCGGTCGCCGTCTGAGACCTTTCCCGAGACAGTGGGGCGGGGAGGATGGGGGTACAACACGGCATCGAGATTGGCGCCTCATTTTGGCAGCGCCCAAAACGGCCTTGGAGGAGAGGAGGGGGTTCCTGGAAAGCGGATTACAGAATCCGCAGACAGAGACAAGTTTGGTACCAAAATATCGGCGCGTCGAAGGGCCGTGCGCAGCAGGGCGCATGCTTTCTTCGGCTTCCACGAAAATTAGAATGTCGCGGCGGGTGACATTGCTGACCGAATGCTCTGAGAGCGCTGGGTTCCTGGCTCCGTAAAAGTTCCTGGCGTCATGCGCCTGCGCAGGTGTGCACCTTCCCGGAAGGCGACGCACGTGGTTTAATTAACCGCAGTTGCTTAACCCGCGCTAGTTTATCTAAATCAGCGCTGACGTGTTTTAGTTTTCGTGGAACGTGCACGTGTAGTGCTTCCCTGCAGAGCACTGTGGTATGTCCTCGCAGTCTTCCCATGCACTGCACTTGGAGGTCGGACGAGTGACAGGGAGGGCGGCGGTGACGTCATTGGCGCTCGAGGGGGTGGCCGGACAGGTTCCCCCGCGCATACCGCGTCCTGCGCCCTCGCCCGCCTTATCTGTCGGCCGAACGTTATCGTTGGAATACTCTTTGACGTAATGAGCCGTCTGCTGACTACTTTAGGCTTTATTTCATTCTGGTGATTTGTTTAGTTTCGCTGTACAAGTCTTCCGAAAGCTAGAGAGAGCAAAGCGACAGGTTTGACTGCAATGTCAAAGCGACAGGCAGGTGCAATGTCTTTGCGGCCGTACAAGTTTCCTTTAAGCCTACTCCCGTCTGACGCCTTCCTTTGAAGTATTCACGGTTAAACTTGTGTTGGTGGATTTCTGGGTAAATTGGTAATGACCTCAAATGGAGGGATTATTGTGCTCGTGCAACACCTCGGCGATAGGCGTGCCGTAGTGAGGAGGAGGAGGAATAACATTTATTTTTCTAGGGGAAAGGGGAATGGGAATTATTTGGACACCACGCGGAGGTGTACCGCGACCCCAGCACGGCTGTGCCAGAAAAATGAGAAGTACTGCGGGGATCGAACATGGTACCCCGTGCGCTGCAACCGAACGCCTTTACCACACCGTCGCACTTTCCCAGCGAAAAAGTGTATGCAACAGTCTGCACGCGAGAACATTGCATTTAAAGAAACTCCTTGCTTGCTCAATACTGTTGTGGCGGTGGTGTGGTGCCTCCGCCTCACCCGTGGTGGGATCACATCGTTTATCGCAGTAACGCAGATACTTTTATGTGGACAAACGCCTAGTTTAAGGGCGTGGTCTAGGAAAGATAGAGTGAAGAACAGCCGAAGATAGGTGTAAGATAAGTGCTGTGCTTTTCTGGAAGAGTTCGCAAGTATTTCATAAAGGGGCAGGCCTTGGTGTGGTGGGCAGGGACGAGGCGGCTGGGAGGCGGATCAAAGCGATGCTTCTGTGAGAGGTTTAAGCCTGTTTCTTTCCTTCACCGTGCTGCAAAAACAGACCCCTACGGAAAAAGGTTCCGTAAAAAGTTGCCTCTCTTTTCTCTGCACTTTAAAAACGAACCCCATCAAACGGGGTTCCGTTAAAAAGTTGTCTGTCTCTTCCCTTTGCAGAAACGGACCCAATCAGGCGGGGTTCCGTAAAAAGTGGTTCCCCGGCCGGATTCCGCCTCTCTTCTGTATAACCGGTGTTTGGGGTGCACGCAACCCCTTCCGTCGGGGCCCATTGTTTCAGCATGGAAGGAGGAGTATAAACAGGCGTATATCTTTGGATGGGGATGTAGGGTAGCTCCAGGGGACGCTTGACGGTTGGTTCATCCTTCGGTGTGTCTCGCGGTGCAGCGTTCTTCTCATCCGCCACAGCGCGTCCTTCTACGCGAGCGTTGCAGTGCTCACCGAGTTGACTCAATGGCATTTGCTGCGCCCTCCCCCCGCAGTTGTTTGATGGCCGGATGGCTTAATACCTCAATGACGGAGTCGCACGGAGTATTACGGAGCACCAGTTCCGTCGCTTTGAGGAGAAAAGCGATGGCGCAGTGAATGCGGCTCTCCACTTGGGCCTTCGCGCCGGCTTGCGAATGCCGATTTTCAAGTGCGGCTGAATGCGGATGGACCGTTTAGTATTCATCACTATCTTCAACAACAACAACAGCGACAGCCTACTTAGGTTCACTGCAGGACGAAGGCCTCTCCCATTGACCCCCAACCGCTCCTGTCCAGCGCTGCTTGAGTCCGCAGTTTACCCCCTACCTTCATCGTCACGTCCCTCCGTCGTGTTATTATTGGCCCTCCTCTTCTTCTGGACCCGTCTCTCGGCGGTCCACCGGTTGCCATTTCGTCTCAGTACGTGGCCATCCCAAGTCCAGTTCGTTTCTCTTTACTCGGGTTTACTGCCTGATCCTGGAAGCTCGTGTACTGTCCCCGAGAGTTACTCCTACACGATGATCACAGCACTCAGTGTGTGGAACAGGAGCAAAGCAAGAGCTCTCAGTGGTGTTTGCTGTGGAGGACTCTGGTGTGAGCTAGTGGGTTAGTGGTCTTGAAATAAATCGAACAGCGCGAACGAACGAGACGAAAGACCAGAAAACACGAAAAAGATAGGCGGACGCTGTGTCTCTCGTGTTTTATAATACTTTGTCCCGTTTGTTCGCGCTGTTAGATGTGGTTCAAGTGTTCGGTGAGCCGATGCGCCCGCCTCTTGGGTTGCCCGCGGAATCGGGCCGGAAACCCGAACGCTCGAGACGCTCTCGAGATTCTTTTCCGGGGCTCTCGTCGACAACGTGTCGCATGGGCCAGACAACGTTCGTGGCAGCGCGATACGGACCTTCTCTCGAGTCCGCTGGTCGTTTCCGTAAAGGACCCCCGCGGCCTTTCAAAGCGGCCACGCGGGGAGGTGGGGGGAGGGGCGAACGCGGCAAGGCGCGTGCCCTCAGTGGAGGGCGGGGGGCGGCGGCGATATGAGGCCCTGTGTGTTGTAGCGCGCGCGATTTCGGCGAGGTGACGAAGATGAGATTAGCGTCGCTGCCGCTTGTGCAGCCGGGGAGATTCGGCGACACGGGGGGCGAAAAATAGCCCTCTCGAAGCGACCAATGGCGGGTGACCGGGCCGGGACATGCCACGCGGCCCCTGTGGCAGCTTTTATGCTCCCTGGCTAACGTAAGTGGAGCGAAGGAGGGGATTTCTCTGGAGTGGGTGGGTTCGTTCCGATGAAGCTTATCCGCTGGATAGATTTCTTCGTCGCCGGTTCGACAGATTCGCCTGAGCGGCTCTTTCTCGACTGGCGAGAATCGCGGGCATTGTTTGGGATCTCTTCTATTGCCCCTCCGTAGCGGAGGAGGAGGGTCGCATGCCGCGGTGATAGCTCCGTGCATGAAAGAACTCGAATCCGCAGTGCGCCAGTTTTTCCGCATTTCGAGCTTGCGACTACGCGATAAGCCGCGTGCCACGCGGCCGGATTGTGCTCACTTAGGCACTTTGCTCGACCCGTCATTCATGCGAACCTGCATGAACGACCCCGGCACTTCTCGTGGCTCCTTGAACACGAAGACCCCTCTTGCAGCACTGGTATATACCGTATTTACTCGATTCTAAGCACCCCCTTTTTTCCACAATAGTGATGATACCCAAAGTGAGGGGGGGGGGGGTGCTTAGATTCGAAATATATGAAATGTCCCCCCTGTACGCACACGTACGCACACACATACTTTTCGCGGTGATATCTAGACGAGACAGGCGCAAGAGGTGATTTTTGCAGCACACATTAAAATAGAGGTGGGAACGGACAGTGAATCCACTGCTTACGTCTGATACCCAGTCACTCTCACTACCACTCGAGTGTGTTGCACAGTTTAAGCCGCTACTCTGAGTATTCCCACAGCAGGTCGTCTTATGTTACGTCGACGTGATTTGTAATCTAACATTTCTTGAGGGACTTGACCAGAACGTCAACTTGGACCCGCGTAAACGCGTCTGAAATTCACCTTCAGCATTCGCGGAGACGTTTTCTGTAGCTTTCCCGTCGTGTTGGAACGCAGCAACACACAACACAGCCCAGCCAACCTACTCGGCAGGATAGAGCGCGCGCCCCTGCAGTCTAGCCTGGCCGTTCACGGAAAGCCAGAGAATGCGCCACTCCGATGGCTCAGGCAGAGCGAACGAGCGTGGTTGGCAGCCTGGGCACGAGGCGCTTCCTCGCAGAAAAGTGGGTGCTTGGATTTGCATGCGAACTTTTTTTTTTTTTTTTCCAAATTTCTTTATGAAAGTAGGGAAAGGTGCTTAGAATCGGAGGCTGCTCAGAATCGCGAGAATACGGTATATATACTGATCATAAAGGAAAAATGATTACACATACGTACGTGCTTACGTACGTGCCAAGCACCACACCAGTGCGCACCGCGACCAGACAGGAAAACAAATTCACAATCATCTAACGAGGCTGAAGGAGCACTGACGCACTTGTCTACATTTTTTTTAAAAATAACCTGATATCCTCCTGTAATTTCCCGTACACTTTGATCCCTGTGTTTAGCAATTATCACAGTGTCTTGAAAGACGGGTACACACCAACACGTCGCACAATGCTGAGCGATATGGGAATAGTTGTCTCCTTGCAACGAGCGCTTGGGATCCACGAGTCTCAGGTTTAGGCAGCGGCCTGTTTGTCCGATGTGCACTTTTTGGTAGCACGAAAACGGTATCAAATACACTGCTGCCACGCTGCAAAGCGCGTGTCTGGCCTCACACCGTGCATATGCTTAGCGGCTCCTGATATATCTTCTAGTTTTTCCTTAACATGTAGCATAATCGTTCTTTGCCTTATTTGTCGCGCCTCACGCCGCTTCCGCTGTGGAATCGGCCGTTTTCTTTTAGGTGCGGAGTACCCCAGGACCGCACAATGTCCGTCCACGTCCGTGCGCATAGCACTTACGATAGCAAAAAATCGCACAGGCACCGGCAGGATTCGAGCCTGTGTCTGGTAGATCAGGCGGAGTTAGTGTCAGTCGTCTTACCCATTGGGCTACGACCGTGTGGGCTTACTCCCTCGCTTGTAACGGTGCGGAGTACCTTAGGACCTCCCAATGTCCGTCCGCGTCCATCCGTGCGCGCACCACCATCAAGCGAAACATGTGCAGCTCCCGCTCACGGCGGTCCTTTCAGCAGTGATTACTCTGTAGTTATTCAGTGAAATGTAGACTTCTTTTGCGCAGCTAATATTGGGAGTGAAAACTTGCTTTGTGCACAGTTTCAAGTCTCGCACGTTAGGCGACTAGGTTCCTGAGCCATGCATAGAAATGCATAGGGAGTAAGATTTGACAGCGAATTACACACAAACTATTTAGAATCCTGGAAAGTTCTTTTGGTGTTTTCTTCTGCACGTTTCTTGCTTTATGCCAAATGTCAATTTCCTAAAGTGGTTTTGCTAGGTTCCTGACAGGTCGAAATTTTGAGCGAGAAAGCTGGGTATGATCAAGCTAAATTAGATTTGAGCCGTGAGTTGCAGTTCCATTTAGGGAATAATCAAGGTGCAACTCACGGCTCAAATCGAATGACGGTCGGGGCGCAAATGGGATGTCATTTCGAGTCACCGTACTCGATCCGCACCCTCGCCATCATCCACGGAGTGGAGATGCTGCCATTTTGATTTTTCCATCCCATCACAGTGATAAGGTAGCAATATCGCCGCCATTTCTCGGCTTCTTTACAGGTGCAGCAATGAAAGCATTGATTGATTGATTGATTGATTGATTGATTGTAGGGTTTAACGCGCCGACGCAACGCAGGCGATGAGGCGCGCCGTAGTGGAAGGCTCCGCATTAATTTTGACCACCTGGGTATCTTTAACGTGCGCCGAAATCTCGTACACACGGGCGTTCTTGCTTTTCGCCTTCATCAGAAAAGCGGCCGGGAATCGAACCCGTGACCTCGTGGTCAGCAGCACAACGCGTTAGCCACTGAGCCACCGAGGCGGGTAGTAAAAGCACTCGGTGGCTTCCTTAAAAAAACATCACAAGCAATGCACGCAACGGCACTGTGAACAAATCCCTGATGGCCGTCCTGAGCTGTCAATGACTGAAGCTTCCGCAATTCTTGCGGCACGAAAGAAATATATAAAACGTCAGATGGCTTTAAAGGGACCCTGCAACACTTCCGATAAACGCTTGCACTCTTTCTCCGCATCTGGAAGCACTGCGAAAGCTATGGTTTTCGCCAGCACGGAGTGGCACTAGGCGATTTGCTCGTCGCAGCGGATATACGCCTTCCATTTCTGCTTTGTTTTTGTGGCGCTCTTTTTAAATTGGCTATCGAATGCGTTCATTGCTCCAACTGATGGAAAGCCGACCAATATCCGCTGCACCGCGGTAATGACGTAATGCCAGCGGTCGATGAACGCCAAGACCGGGAAAGGGAGAAAAATCTTTTGATCAAGTTTCTAATGTATCCGATGGACATAGAGAAGTGATTTCAGCTGAGGTATATCTTGCGACTCCCTAATCGAAGTACTGGATGTGTTGGTTGACTACGTCCTGCAAGCATTTAAGGTTTAGAAAAAAAAAATGAAAAGAAGTGTTGCAGGGTCCCTTTAAAAGCAACTGAAACCGTCGCAGTTGGCCGTATACTGCCACATCATTCTGCAAACCATACCACGTGGCAAACTAGTATTTCGTGCCAGTGAAACGAACGCACCGAAAAGAGAAGTCTTGCACAGTGATTAAAAAACGCGAATAGCAGCACGGCTTGGTTGGTGTTGGTTTAGATAACAACCCAGTAACCTTTATGCAGTGATGAAGTGCACTAAGGCCGACCGCATTATCCGCCTCGTGTGTGCCTGATACTGAATGCCCCACGTTTAAGATCCATGAGCTGACATGATGATATGAACCCTCTGCCACTTGTATGATGTTCTAGCTAACTGATCTGGTTAGAAGTAAGAATTGTCATTGGACAAGCACGCCAATGCCACTACAGTGACATTAACCGACGTCGTAAGCTTGGAACACATAAATGCTTTTGGCGATCGGACGGGAGCGCTTTATTATTGTTACTTCTGTCAGTCCAAAACAGCGCAGTGTGTCCGTATACGGCTTCCGAAGAACCATGGTGCATGGCATACGCCACCTTCCCACTGAAGTTTGGTGCATTGTTCTGGAGTACTTGGACGCCGAATCCCTCCTCGCCGTCGAAATGAGCGGCATACTGTCCTGGAGCGTCTTCGCGGAGCGGAGGCTATGTCGGCGCGTCACCCTGAGCCCGCACTCGGACGCCGCTAAACTGACGGCCTTCATTGCCCGTCTTCCCGTGGATCACGTCAGAGTTCTGCACCTCACGAACTGCGTCGTGGCCTGCCCGGTGAAGCTGTTGGAAAGCATCTCCGTCTGCAGACTACTAACAGAGCTGTACTGCGTGAACTGCCGGCTGAACCTGCGTGCGCTTTTCCACGTCATCGTCGAATCGGCGCCCGCTTTGGCGCGACTCGAGTACTCGATCTTCAACGGCAACAATCGAGATGTAGGCTTCGTGACCCGCGGCGACATCGTGATTTCCAACTTGCGCTACATGTACGTCGAAGTCACGGCCAGCGCAAACAACTACGCGCTCCTGGCATCTGTCCTGCGATCCTGCCCACGCCTGGAGGAACTGCACGTCCACGTTGACGGCCCCAACCGACTGGTGCCGATCGACGGCTTCTTCGACGCCATCTCCTCTGGAAGGCACGTTCGTATTTTTACGTACACGAGCAGAGAGACGAACCTACGAATAATGTCCCTGCTGTACGCGATCAGGTGGCTCCAACAGCCGCCGTCCAGTGACAACACCCTCAGTGCTCTGCTTTGCGGCAACGTCACCTATTGGTTGCGCCCTGCGAGTTACTCCAACTGTCTCTACCTCTCGGAAGTCGTCGCGGTGCCCGAACTCTGGCGTCGGAACCTACAACAGGCGGTACTCGGCGTTGCGGTGGACGGTGCCACTCCGGAAGCGCTGGGGCATGCCGCGCATCAGCCGCTCTGGCGTGGCCTGGAGGCCTTGGCCATTATCGTGGTGCCGGCGCACGTCGTCTGGTACACGAGGTCGCCTTATTTCGGCTGTGCGTTCCTTTCGCCACTGCGGGATTTGCTCAGCGCTTGCAGCGTGCTGACCGAGCTCAACGTTAGCTCGGTCCACTTCACCGCAGAAGTAGACTTTTGCCACATTTTGGCTGCCGCGGATATCGTTCGACTGCGCGCCCTGTCGCTCACTCCCTGCGCCGCGCTTTCGCCGGCCTCGGTGCTTCAGTTGGCCGCGTCGTGCCCAAGACTGGAAGAGCTTGACGTGCGGGCTGCCAACCAAATGTGCAATCACTTTTGCGCAATTTGCCGCTCACCTTTCGACGCGATCAACGAGGAGACCGTCCAAGTTCTGCACGAGCAAACTCGGCTGCAGAGTCTGGCCGTGCTCACGTTCAGACTACGCTCGTTGGGTTTTCTGGCCAATTGCAGAGTGGCGCGGTTGAAAGTTTTTTTGATGGGAGGAGAACTGCGAGGCAGCGGTCACCCGTCGCTGGGGCAGCTGCTGGGCGCAAACCCGAACTTGCGTTCGCTAACCATTGTATGTCCCTATTTCGCCATGGAAAAGTGCTGCTCGGAGCTATGCCGGGGACAATTGCGGTCGTTGCAAAGCCTGTGCGTCGTTTCGGGTGTCTGGGAGGCCGACCGTGAGTCCACCGAAAATTCGGTCCTGGAGTTCGCGAGATCCCACCCGTCTTTGGAGGCGCTGCACGCTCACTACGTCGACGGAAGAGGATCGCTCCAGGGAATCACGTGGATTCGAAGGTGGCGGCACAACGATCCCGATGGCCAGCAAGGAGCACTGGAAGATGATGCAGTTCTTTCGGGCGCACCCTGTACGCACGACTGCTGCCTGTGTACTTACATCGGACTAGCGAAACCGCGTAGTCCAATGGACTGAGTAAGATACTGACACCACACGGAAGGTGGGTTTTGACAACGCTTACTTGGCCGAGCTTTTCCTGGGAACAGAGTTCCTGGCATTCTGCAGACATTCCCACTTTCACGGTGCGCTTGCCGCCTCTCTAGCATCGCCATGCCATACCATCGCCATGCATTAACGCAAATAAAATGCGCTGCAACTGGGATTCTTCAGTGCCTATTGCGTTTTATTCTACCTTCTGGTAGCGGTGAACTCCTCCATCAACGGCTATCTGGCGTCAATTGTGTCGACCAGTGCTTCGAACTTATAGTTAACGCTACAAAAGATTCTGGCGTCTCAGCTTGGTTCGGCGCCCGTTTACCCATGATGATGCGAAGTCTTTCTGGGATTGTGCTTAGTAGCTGCAACCTGTTTGGCCGCAACTGCATCAGCGGATGCCATCTGCAACCTGCGCAACTTTTCGACTGCGCAGCGCCACGGGAGGCTATTTTCGGCGGCTTTTCTGTGTTTGCCTCATTCACGGACAAATTGAATTTTCGTTAGTATTGGGAATTTCGTTGCAGCATTTGCCGATTTTGCCGCACTCGCCGAGGTTGACGGGTAGCGATTCGGCATGCAGGTGCCGGGTATGATGAAGTGGCGGGCGACACTGCCGGCCGCGGTCGCGTGGCCATGGAGACGAAATAGAAGTTTGGTTCGTTAAAGAGAGTACTTTGTCCGTTAACGATGATGCCAGTTTAATGACAAACTTTACACAAATAACCGAGATGCTGAGGAAAAGCATCAGAGGAACGAACGGCGACTTCCCGGCGGTTTCTCTGTGACGTCACGGAATACCGTTTGTGCGATTGGCGTCCGCCCGGCTAAGCCACCGCCAAGGAACATGGCTGCGTGGTTGTAGGGGGGCCTTTAATTGATTTGATTGCAGAGTTTAACGCGCCGACGCAACGCAGGCGATGAGGCGCGCCGTAGTGGAGGGCTCCGGATTAATTTTGACCACCTGGGGATCATTAACGTGCGCCGAAATCTCGAACACACGGGGTTTTCGCCTCCGTCAGAAAAGGGGCCGCCGCGGCCGCGAGTCGCACCCGCGTCCTCGTGCTCACGGGTTAGTTCCGTTTGATCGCATCACTGAAATGATAACGCGCAGTTAACACACTGATAGGTGTCACTGTGTGTTTTAACAGCGGAGGTCGGTCCGGGTTAGGCATATACTTGTCAGTAATCGAATATAGTTGCGAGTTTACGCCGGTCTTTCTTTTTTTCACCGCCCCCTCCTTGTGGGTAGTTGTTAATTAGATGAGCATCACGTAAATGAGATGGGCGAGCCTTCGCGGATATGCCCTGCCTCGAGAGAAAGAGAGTGAAATTCATTTGCTCTTATGGCTAAGACCTTCTCATTCCAGGGGTACACTGGATTTTCTCATTGGTGGGTCCTCTAGGGGTCTTGCCGGGAAGGCGGGGAGCATATATGGTCTTCTGGACAAAGCATGCCGACGATAGCTGCCAATTAACGGTTCTTTCCGAAGAAAGTCGTTTCCGCGGGCGCGCCTTCCCGACACCTCGTCCCGTGGCAGTTGGTGGAGCCGTCTGAGGGAGAACATTGATCCGCTTAGCCCGACTGGATAGCCGTCAATTTTAAGCAAAGTGCAGTATTGGGCGAGTTGGTTATCCATCATTACTAAACAGCGCAACAAAAACACGGACTATAGTGAGGTACACAGGACGAGCGCTGACTTCCAACTGATCTTTTATTGAAAAAACACATATTTATACCCCACACACCTACACACACGTGCCATAAATGCACACAACAAAACAAGCGATTCATCATAGCGGTGCTATGACGCGCCACACACGCTCTCAAAATTCCCATTAAGAACACACGCACTTGAAATGATAATAAGCCCTCTCAAGCCACTACACACGTGTTGCGCCCCCAGATTACTTTCTATGTTGCGTTCCTTCACCCTTGTAAAAAATCAAGTTCCTTGGCTGGCAGAGCAACCGAAGGTACGATGACGCAATTTTCCCCCAGCCTAGCAATTTTCGCTGCCTCCACTATCTCCCTTGTCATCTGGACACTATGGCGCTGAATGACTTCGCATTTGTCGAACATGGGAATGCACTTTCCGGTGGTGCCTTTGCAATCTCGGCAGTGAATGCCTAACTGCCCTTTGACACTTGTTCGTACGTTGTTGCTATGCTCCCGGAGCCTTGTATTGAGACACCTTCCCGTCTGGCCAACGTACTTTTTTCCGCATGGCAAAGGAACCTCATAGATTACCGACTTTGCGCATGGGACGAACTTCGTTTTGTGCTCAATGGAGCGTTTGTGGGAATCCTTTCTCGGGAGGTACGTCTTTTTGCAAAGGGCCCCCAGTTTGCGAGGTGCGGAAAAAACCACTTGTACGTCAGCGGCATTCCCTATTTTTTTCAGCCTATGGGATATATGTATGTATGGAATCACTGCAACCTTCCTTTTTTCTTTTTCCTTTTCTACCACAACCGTGGCCTCGCCCTCGCTCCGGCGGCGGTTCTTCTTCAGCTCCCTCCGAACCTGCCCCGCCACAGACGTCACCACGTCATGTGGATAGCCAGAGCGATGCAGGCGCGCTTCTTGTACATGGATGCTATCCTGCATCCTGTGGGGGCACGATCTTCTTAGTGCATTAGTAAGGCACATCTTCACTATCGCCCTTTTCACCAGCTTGGAGTGACCCGATGAGAAAGGAAGTAGTGGCTTATTACTGCGGGGCTCATACTGCCAGCAAACGTGGTTCTCAAAAAATTGCAGGCGCAGGTCAAGGAACCTCAAAACGTTATTCTCTGGTACTTCATGCGTCAACGTCAACGGGTGAAAGCATTTCTGGAACACACCTAACACTTCCAGCACCTGCTCGCCACCGGTTGCACCCAAGCAGTCTAGGAACACTAAAAAATCATCTACGTAGCGAACAACCTTGAGAACACCCATATCCCCCAATTCACTGGCCACTTTTCGTCCAAGGCATGCCAAATACAGGTCGCTGAGAACTGGGGCTATACGAGAGCCTATACACACACCATTAGTTTGTAGGTACACATTGCCATCCCACTTCGCAAACGTAAAAACTAAATACATAGACAACAGGCTAAGAAAACCTCTGGCTGACACTCCTACTTCGTTTTGAAATGCTACCACTCCATAGTTATCAATTCCTTCTGCAACACAGGTCATCAACCCTTCATGTGGCAAGGAGTAATATAGGTCCTTAATGTCTATTGAGAAGGCTGAAACCCCTGTGGTGCTGCCAGTTGCTAGGAAAGTAATTACATCTTCAGAGTTCCTGATCAAGAAAGGGTCGTCTAACATCAACAGCCCTAGCCCTTTTTGAAGGTACATGGACAAACACTTCTGCCAAGTTCCATGTTCAGAAATGATTACCCTTAGCGGACAATCAAGTTTGTGCGTTTTGGCCGCGAAAAACAACTCAAGGGAGCACGAGGCACTCTTTTCAATGTTCTGCGCTAGAACCGTTAAGTTTAAATCAGTGCAAAGTTTTTTTGCCGCCGATTTTACCTTGTTCAGTGAAACGTTATCGTGACGGCTGAAGGCTCCGGTGACAGCCTCAATGGCCTTTCGCTTGAAGCTTTCTTCACCATGAACCCTCCTTTCTTGTCTACATGCAGCAAACATAGGTTCTCCTCCTTGAAGAATCGTTCTACACGCTTGAGTGGCAAACCGCTGGGCCTGGATTGAGCCTTTCGTAGAACGTCAACACCAGCCGACACACACTGGTCTGATTGGGGATCCGGAGCGCGCTTGGAGACCTGTCTCACCAAGGACAATAGTTCAGGAGGCGACAACCTCGGTTCGACGGCGAACTTTGGTCCCAAGTTGAGCGTTTCGCACACATCGGTGGGCAATTGAAGACCACCTTCCGTACGGACGAAGATCCCCTGCTCCTTCCTTCGGTGTCGCCTGTTCGCCTTCAGCTGAGTTAAAGCCGGTTTCCAAAGGGATTCCACCGTGATAAGAATTGCTTTTTACGCGAAGTAATGTTCTCATGTACGTGCCAGCCGTGCCACCACTGCTCTTAGTTGTTTGGAAAGGACTTGCCTTTATACTTTTTATTAACACAATTTGTTATGGTAGAAATGCTTTTGCAACGGGCGTCAAAAGGGCTGGGGGCAACGCCGAAAAATGAATGCATAACAGCCTGCCGTAGTTCGCACATTGCGGGTATTCGTTTTGTGCTGCCGTAATTGTTCGGGCCGTGAATGCCGCGTGACTGCGGCTCCATGTCGCTCATTAGGGTCGAGTGCAGCTGAGCACTTTGTTGTGCACCACCAGGTCAAGTATCGGGACGGGAGTCGGGAAATCATTTCAGCCAACAACCCCGGGGACAATTTCGCAAGTTCATGCGCTGTGCACGCGGTGCACGCGTGACGTGGGGCAAGAGCCCGCTGACAAGGGTCCCTCGTCAGGCCTCTTCGCGGAAACCGCACTGAACGCCCTCGATCGGATCGGGTTCGTTTCAAACCGTATCTTCTCCCCATCTCGTCTGCAGGCGACCCGGCGGCCATCAGGGCGTTTTGGGCGGGAAAGCGGGTGCGCTGTGGTGCGGTGGTGTGACTATCGGCCATGCGTCTGACCTGCGGGCGAGGGGGCCGGACCCTTGGAGGGCGAGCCCTGGCGAGGGGAGGGAGCGGTCGGCTCTCGAGACGGGGCGGGAATCTCGCGCGTGGGGCGCGAAAGATGACGCTGCAGCCTGGACGAAACGAAAAGAAATGACGCAATTATCAGTTCTTGCAGCGGTGTATACTGTCTCGCATGTTGCTGCTGCAATCGCCCGGGTTCGTGTTTGGCGTTGATTAATGGGTTTTCTCTCTCTCTCTCTCTCTCTCTCTCTCTCTCTCTCTCTCTCTCTCTCTCTCTCTCTCTCTCTCTCTCTCTCTCTCTCTCTCTCTCTCTCTCGGGGGAGGGGGAAGGGGGGGGGGGGGGGGCGCTGAGCGGCTGACCCTCCTGGGTGCTTTCCGAGACTCCAGCACGGCCATATTTGAGACTTAATTCTGAAGTGTCTAGTGGCTTCAGCTGGAACAGCTGGAAGCGGGTTTTGTCGGAAGCCACAACAATATCGTCCACTTACCGAAGAGAAGGGGGGAAGAGGGCCATCCAACCGTTGTCCGCCAAGGGTCATCTCCGCATCCGTCCACTCGCATCGCGTGTGACGTGCGCCGAGGACCATTTTATCTTAAAAGCGCTCCTGTGTATACCTCTCAGCGTCGCCCGTGAGGAACGTGCTCGTCTGGCCAGTCTCGACGCATTGTCCGAAGCGCGTAATAGGATGTGTTTGGACGCTGGAGAGCGAGCCTCAGCACGGAGGGGCACTCGGCTTTCCACGCGAGCGCGTGCGGTTAATCGCCTCCTCGGCTCTTGCTTGTTGGCCGTGCCAGCTTTTCCGGACGCGATTTAGCCGGCCAGTTGTAGTCACTAGATAAACTAGTGGTTCGCCTGCTTTACGCTCCATGCCGGAATGCCGTAGGGAAAAACGTCGAAAGAGCACGAGAGGCGAGCTTAAGGATGAGTAACACCGCCCTCCTCCCGTACTCCCACGCTGTGGCCAGACTGTTACTTTTCACCAACATAACTGCGTATCGTTAGCTTTAACGTTATGTAAACGTAGTTTGACTTGATGACAAAGATGTGTCCGTCTTCGCCCGTGAATGATCCGAGCGAGCGCGGAATCCCTTGGCGGTGCTGCGCTATGAAGCGAAAGCAGTATACTGAAGCGCTGTTGTCATCGTCAGAAAGTCGCCGAAATAGGACACTTGTAAGCTCCCACCCCCCCGGGGAAGCTTAGCCGTTAGCTCTTTCACCGGACGTGGCTACTACTGCTGTTCAGGCATAGTTTAGGAATCGACTGATTTGATATTGCGTCCGAATAACGCATTTTTAGCTCAACTAATACTTAATTTCGTTATTGTTCATTTTGAAGACCACTCTTATTCACACACACACACGCACAGAGAGAGAGAGAGAGAGAGAGAGAGAGAGAGAGAGAGAGAGAGAGAGAGAGAGAGAGAGAGAGAGAGAGAGAGAGAGAGAGAGAGAGAGAGAGACGTCGTTATTACTGAAGCGGTGTGTGTGTGTGTGTGTGTATCCGTGTCTCCGTGCGTATGTTAGTGAGTGAGTGAGGGAGAGAGGGGGAGTGTGAGAATTCATGTTTTGTAGACGTATATCTGCTCCTTATTTTGTTGGATGAATGACTCGCTGACATCCGCCATGGGGAGGGAGGTGACGATGCGAATTACGCGGCGTACGTAAGCGAGTGCGAACAGAACTTTTTTTACTTGGAGCGGTAAAAATATTTTACGCTAGCGAGCTTACTAATGTCGCATCGGCGGAGTCCGAAGCACGCGGTGTTTCGTCAACGCATGCATGCACTAAACTGACGCGTGGCCGTCAGGCGACGGAGGAAATGAAGTCTGGTGTGAGCGAACACATGCCGCGTGTGTACTTTCCTCTTCGTCTGTATAAATACGCTTTCCCTGCGCGCGTGTGCGAGAACGGAGGGCGCCGTTATTCTTTTAGTCGCGACGAAATCTGTAATCAACGAAGCTTACTGTTGACCTGGTGGGCGCCGAACGCTGGAAAAGCTTTTATCGCGCGCGACGTATATACACAAGAGAGGAGGCGACGGCGGCACAAAGCTCGTTGTCCCGTTGTCTCCTCTCTTGAGTACGTCTCTTCTTTACACTGAAAAGTTTTCTAGAGAAAACTTTGCACCATGTTTCTGTGCAATGGCGCACCTATGCATGGCGGCGAAGCGCGCGCATTGCGACGTCGCGATTCAAATAAATGCAGGACCCTTCCCCCCCCCCCTTTTTTTTTCTCGTAATGGTTGTGTTTAAAAAATCTAAAAGAATTCGTCACTTCACAATAGAACTCCAGGAAGGTTAACTTGTTCATGCGGAAAGCTAAAAGGCTCCGATCCGGGTTGTGCGGAATAACACGAATGCATTTACTTTCAGAAGCTGGCACCATTATCATGTTTGGGTCAGATTTAATGCCGGAAAGGAGTGAAGTGTGTTGCCTTTTGCGTATAGCTGCACTGAGCACATTGAAAAGTGCTCCTGCATCGCTTTACGGCCAATTTATGACGGCGTCGGCGATTCCCTGACACAACAGCAGGGATTAGCACG
Source organism: Haemaphysalis longicornis (assembly GCF_048455015.1). Classification (NCBI taxonomy): domain Eukaryota; kingdom Metazoa; phylum Arthropoda; class Arachnida; order Ixodida; family Ixodidae; genus Haemaphysalis; species Haemaphysalis longicornis. The sequence goes on from NW_027526445.1 coordinate 191,032,862, forward strand.
CATACCACATATTGATGCGTACGCATTCTTTCGCGAGCCGACGCGATGAAAACCCGTATATCACGTAAAACTCCCCGTCATATTTTCGTTGCACAAGCAAACGCTTTGATGAAAGGAGGGCCTTTAAACCCTCATATTTTTAACGTACGTCTATTGATCTAAACAAAAATCAAAGTCCCTTTATTGAGAGAAATATTGGTAAAACGCTAAGATTCCTTCCATTTAACCTGAGTGAAAGTCCAAACTCCAAATTACTTCGACCGCGTCGGAATGACGCAGTACGTCGGTTTCATGACGGTTCTTTCTGGAGGCGTTCATTCTGCAGCTTTCTTGCAATGCGTTTTGGCGTAACGATGGACGGCGCCAGCGATGCGCAGAAAGCTTCGCTTTAAAAAAAATGGGGGTCTCTTGCTGATGCATTAGACCTCGTTGGGGTAGCAAGAAGCAATGATGCATGGTAAGTATGGGTTGGAAATCGCGAGGAAAATATAGCGTGTTGTGATGTAAAGGCAGTCGGGTAATCAAGTGCAAAATACTCACCTGCATTTAACAGCCGCATATCAGAGCGCCTATGTTGCTCCTAGTTTAAATGCGTTTCCGAAAAAATCATTTCTGTGAAGGTGAGCTTAAAAGGTTCGGTGTATGCATGGCCCACCTCACGCATACATGGAGTCTTTTTGAGTTATTCAATAAGGGGCGCTGGTGCCTTCATATTTTCACATTGGAGTGCTTATCTTGTCGCTAGGAAAAGGTCTTCCCTGCTGTGTATTTGTGTGTGGCAGTTGCTGTCGTTGAATTACCTTTATTGGAGCCGAAAAAAATCAAATAAAAAGAAAGAAAGGGGGTAGGCGAGGTGATTTCAAAGGGGCCCAGTGTAAAGCAGAGCGGACTGAAATAATGTTTACGCATTATCCGACAATTCCCACATTGCAGTCTCGGTACTTTTTTTTTTTTTTTTTGAGGTGTCAGCGCTTGGATTGCGGTCTTCTGCGATGCTCGGGTTTTTCCTTCCATTCCGCGCGCTGGTGTAGGCGGAAGAGTTGGCTCGCAGTTGCGCCACTGTGGGCGATGGTGCTACGTGTATGGTAATGAAGGCGCATAAATTCTAAGAATTGTCTGGTAATTGCGTAAGCATTTTCACGCGGCTTCTTCGCTTCACCAACTGTACGTTTTTTTTTTGTTTTGTTTTGTTCTGGCATTGGAAGAACACGTGAACCGAACGTGAGGACCCACGTGAACCCAACACGCGAGGACGCTATACTATATAGACCTTTGCGATGTCATGAGTTGGTTTTCAGTGTTTTCGATTAATCGCTCTGGGGTTATCGGTTAGGCAGACGTTTGCGATTTCGTTTCTTCATTTTCAGTTATTTATACTTTAATTTTTTTTATATACTGTCATACAAGCGATGATTGCGAGACATGACTGCCAAATGCACGATTTAGGATTCCCTTCGGTTCTTTGGTTGGATGTTTTTTGTGTCGTTTCCGTTTTGTTCCAATAATTATCTACATTTACAATCGTACAGCGTGTAAAGGTCTTCTCTTGACTTTGCCAATTACGCATTTTAGTGTAGACACAAAGCCTTACAGTGTTCGCGTCGGGGTACTGGGAAAACAATGACTTCGCATTAAACAGTGGCGCGGAGTAATACCTTTTTCGGGATGAATGCGTGACAGAGATCAGTGCACGCTCGGATAGCTAAACGACGATTATCGGTGCAGGAATTGGTGAATTGGTGTGAGCAAGGAGTTTCCAAAGAAGTGCGTTCCGCCCTTTATTTCGCTCTGCTTAATTATTTCCTCGCAGTAATCGTTTTGCGTACAGACGAACAAACCAGCGGTGCGTACAGCATTCAGACAAAGAATTGTCGGCACGCTTGGCCAGGCCGTCGTAGGCAAGAAACACGCAGATACTGTTGTTATCCCACGGGCAGGATAATCAACGAGTGGGTGGTTGGACGAGGTATACGCGTGAATTAACTCGATAATTCTGCCTTGGCCGCGGCACGTAGGGGCGCTTTTCCTTGTTTTCTCGAAATGCACGAAACCTGCTCGCTAAGGCTCCTTGTTTTGTGACCTCCGCCGTGGACCCCGTTCTGACAGCGAAGCACCGAGACGGGGTTAACGGCGATAGCGGAGCGCGCGCGGTTGGGCCTGCCCTTGTCAAGCGAACGTAAACACAGCCGGCGCTCGTGGCATATGCGTAGCGCACGTGCCGGCAAGGTTAATTCCTCCCCAGACGAAGCAGCGCGGCGGCGGCCAGCCAGGCAGTCTTTGCGCCGCGCCGGAATACTGACGTCACGGCTGGGCGCTTAATTTGCATGGCGTGTAAACACGCTGCGTATCGCGTGCCACGTGCGGTTTGGGGATGTGGTGCTCTGCCCAGCGCCGCTTACACGTGACTTGCTGGTGCCTCTACTTTAATCGTTTCCTTTGCAGCAGCAGTCAAATGGAAAGCCCGCGCACTCTCTCTCTCTCTCTTCCTTTTACGTCTCTGTTTATATCTCCCTAACGTGGCGTTCACACCGTTCTTAGTTAGTGAGGCGAGACACCTACCGACGCGGCCTTGAAACGTATACTTGCGGAGCGCTCGACTCCGTTGGGAATTTTGTTGCCGGAAGGATTGCTGAGCAAAGCTCGGCGGGGATTTGTTGTATCGGTCGAAATGCGGGTGGATTAGGTGTAGCTTGCATTATTGTAGAAAGTCTGTGAACCCGACATAAAGGCCTAAGATTGAACTAGCTATGCAGACCTGCAGCTGCTGAAGGGTTTGGTCGCGGTATGATGCCCTCCGGGGCTGTATCTCGGGCGAACACGGAAGGGCAACAACGTGGGAGACGTTAGAGGGGGGTTCGCACTGTAGAGGACATGCAGTATAGGTCATTTGCCAACTGGAAAGTGCCTCCTGAATGAGGAAGTGAAACCCTGTGAATGCTTTTTGAGTTGAGTTGGCTGGCGAACAGTTTCTTACATCAACCCGCTATTATACGCTTCTTACATTCTTCCGCGCTCCGGATGAAATCTGTTGTTATGACGCAGGTGTGAAATGTAAGGGGAGAAGTGCCAAGAACAAGTTTGCTGTATCCGGGTCGTCGTTGTACCCGAGCTTTACTACTACTAGAGGTATCTTGGCTTGCTTTGCTGACAGGCCGACGGGTCTGCAACTTGTTAAATAATGTAATGTCTGAAGTCTATGATGCAGCCTTGAAGTAATCTAGAGCAACATTGACCACTGGTATACCCGAATTTTATAACCACGGGGCACTTTTTTGGATAGCTTCGCTTCATGCTGCTGCGACGTTGTCGTTGAAATCTTTGCATCTCGTATGCTGACGTCTCCAAATACGAAGTGGCTTCACCGGCTTCGACCCTCGCGTTCGGCCGTGGCGGCGCCCGCGGGCGCTGCTTCAACGCGCACGCGCGCTCGGCTTGACCCGTCGGTGAGAGCGTTGTTGAATCGGAAGGCTAGCGGTCATCGCGGAGGGCGGCCTGAGTTCGCGCAAGGGCGCGCCATAGCGAGGATACTTCCGCGCCGATGGCAAGATTGAAGATGCGCGCTGTCGAAAGGGGAGTGCATGCGCGCGGAATACACCGAGCAGCCGCCCTTCGGCTTCCTCTCCTCTCTCGGGGGCCAACCACGTGTTCTGCGCCGGCTGCTCGGCCGACTATTCTGGGTTCACACGTGTCGCTTCTGTCCTCGGGCCGAGCCCGGGCGCATTAGTCACCCGGCGTGCGCGTGTTCCGGGCCCACCGTTTGCGTCACTGGTGAATGTGTGTGTGTGTGTGTGCATGGCCGTACGTCATGCCGTTGCGGGTGCGCGCATGGAGGGAGGAACCGCCGCTGCTCCTAGCGACGAGGTCTTGGTGCACGCCAGAATCAGGGGAAAGAAAAGCTCGGCGGAGGGTGGATCGGTGCCAGAGAGCGATCCGTCTTGGTTTTTCACGGGGCTACGGAAACAAGTCTTTTCTTCTTCGTACTTTTTTGAAAGAGTCTTCCTTTCCCGACATCAAGCTTTACTGGTCTTCCTTGTTCCATCCAAACACGGAAATTTGGTCTCTCTGTCCGTCCGTCTGTCTGTCTGTCTCCCTGCCTGTCTGTCTTTCACTAGATACAACCGCCCCCGCCCCCACACACAGAAAAAAAAAACAAGGTAACCAAATGCTTGCGAAGTATATTTAGGCAGGACCGTTCTGATCTACCAAAACAGCTGTCATGGCTCGTGCATGTCCACATTGCTGAGCGCGAAGGAAACGTCGGGCATAGTTCAGGCAAAATGTTGGTACGTATACCCAAGAGGGCCAGACTTTTTCTAGTGGAGCGTAGGCGTATTGGTTTTTACAGTTGCAAGTGAAAAAAAAAAAAAAAAGCAGGCCATCTCCACTAACCTGAAACCTGGGGAGGGGCGAAGCATGCAGTGTATAAATAAGTGTATGATGCGGTTTCGATAATGCGGTTTGAATGTATGATGCAGTTTCGAAGTTATGAAATGTAACCCGCCGCGGTGACTCAGTGTTACGGTAAGGCGTTGTGCTGCTGAGCACGTGGACGCGGGTTCGATTCCCGGCCGCGGTGGCCACTTTTCTGACGGAGGCGGAAAGCAAAAACGCCCGTGTGTACGAGATTTCGGCGCACGTTAATATCCCCAGGTGGTCAAAATTAATCCGGAGCCCTCAACTACGGCGCGCCTCATCGCCTGCGTTGCGTCGGCGCGTTAAACCCTACAGTCAATCAATATGATGAAGTGTACAATGCGGTTTCGATGCTGAGCGCGCGGGGTCTTAGGCCTTGGCGCCTTGGCATTTTTGTCGACGGAGATGAAGCCGCTGGGGTAGAGGTAAAAGTCTGGTGATTTTGAAGCACGAAGCGTTCTGGCGCGAGGCGTTGCAAAACGAGTGCCCGGGTGTGTCCTTTTAGTATGCATTTTTGCCCACGGAGATGAGCGTTCTAGGGCGAGGCGTTGGAAAACGTCCTGGTGTTAGTACCATGACCACATGAAACGACGACGACGACGACAGGACTAGCCGGCAGGGCGAGCCCCTAAGGGGCTTGGCCTCTAAAGACGCGAGCCGAGGATGGTGCCTAAAAGAGGCGAGGTGAAAGCTAACAATGAAACAAAAGATATCTGCTCGAGGTGCCCCGTGCACAGCAGAAACAAAAGGGCCCGGCAGTTGGCGCGCGAGATGTTCGAACGCGGGAAGATTGAATTGAGCAAACCCGCATTGCATTCATCATATGGGTTAGTGGAAGAGGGTGAGGAGCGGGAAGGGGAAGGGCCGACTAGAGACGATTGTCTTTCGACGATGCATTTGCGACAAACCGGGCACATAGGCGGCCAATTTTTATTGGCGCGAAGAGGAAAACTGAAAGTAGCGCTGGGGATTATCGGAGGTCGGTTAGTTGCCTCACTAGCTCCGACCTGACTTCAAACACAAATCAACTTTGCCGGCATTTTACGGCGGCGGAGTGTTCATACCTCGGCTACCTCGGCGTTCGAAACGGGGGGCCTGCATGCAGTGTACAGCGCGTCTTGTAGCCCATCATTTGCACCCGAAATACGAAGTGCAACAATACCAGTGTCTTTTCTCAAAGCGTGGATGCTTATTTTGGCGCTGTGATGAATTAACGAGCTCTTTCTCTTTCTTTTTTCTTTTTGTCAACTGGGCGTGAGTTTAATGCAAAGTTATCAGCTGGTTTGGGCGGTTGGCGATAGGCCACGCCTATATAACGCTAGCTCGTTGGCGCTGACGTTTTCGTTCGTTCGAAACGAGGTTATCAGTTCTAGGAGAATTGCCTGAATTGCTCGAGGGGGTTAAGGAAGCGCACGTGAACGCAGCTGAACAAACCTTAGAAACTTTCACGTACCCTCGCCATGCGCACCTTTCTCTGGAGAGATTAACTTCGCAGCGCTTGGGGCCAGAACAGCGTCTTATCACCTGATGCCGCGCTTCCTCGCTCGATCTCCCGTATACGCAATGGAGGGGACCCTGAAGCTGCTGCACAATTCCGAAAAAAAAAAAAAAGAGATGCAGGAGGTGAGGAGAGTTTCAAAAACACACGGAGCCCTGGGGCTGTCGGAGAATCCCAAAACAAACTCTACGGGGGAGAGGGGACGCGTGTCAAAATGTTTTGAAGCGAAAGTTTTCCGTGACGACGACTAGCGTTTATAATTGTGCGTGCGCGTGCGTGTCAGCGCCGGACGCACCCTTCGCGTCACGGTCCCCCTTCTCCCCAAAATGGCGCTCGCCGACGCAATGGCCGCCCTCGTCATCATGCGCAGTCATGCGCACTCTGGCAGCGTGCGCCATCTTGCGCACGAGGAAGGTCCGATATGAGCGCGTCCCCGGGAGCCTTACTTCGCCATTCGGTTACTTGGAAAGGCGCGTGATTTCGTCTGTGTGTCCGTGTGTGCGTGCCGTGTGCTGTAGGCCAAAAGGAAGCGTGCACGTATTCGGGCCGACATTCTTGCACCAAGTATTTAGGCCACTTTCAGAGCGAAAGCACCTTCAAGCACACCGGTATCGGTAAAAATTTGTGCAGTCTTATTCATAAACCCTCTTCCGCGAAGCTTCCGGTATTTTCTGATTTATAACTTCCTTGCGCCGAGGTCGATGCGCAGCACTTGTGGACGACCAGCGCATTGGTATGCCCAGCATTAGGCCTAACGCCACGTTTTGATGTCTAACGTCGTCAACAGGCACCGCGCGGCTCGACGCACAATAAGAGAGAGCCAAAGTATTTGTTGCCCCACGGGTTAATTCAATAAAAAGTATAGGACGTTGATTGGCATGTCACAAAGGTGAACTTTAACGTTACGTAACGTTAAGCCTAATCATAGAAAATTAGGCCTAACGTCGTTAACCGGTACCCAAGGGGAAAAGTACTTATTGTACGTCGGCCCGCAGCCCTTATCGATTCGCGTAAAGCCTCCATGTGAAACTCAAGGCCGAAGTGGGCGCAAATCTGACATTTTCCAAAAGGGTACCATGTTGGGCTAGTTGGTGGTGAGAAGGAGGGAACAGCGCACCTTTTGTGGTGTGTGTTTCTGTCCGTCCTTCGTCAATATCTGCGCCGTTCCCTCCTTCGAATCTGACATTTGCCGATTTAATTTTAGAGATGGACAAAATATTTTTCGTTCTTCTCCTAGTCAATGTACATGCATCAGCTGCCAAATACAGAACAAATTCTTTGGACGCATGCCCTCGATTTCAATACAGGAGACAGGTTCTGGTTGACACCCATTCCCGCTAACTTAATGCCAAACTCTTCGAATGATCCTCTCCATCCGCCATACACACGCAAATTAGCAAAAGCAGTGGGAGACACTCCCCGGAATGTTGTATTCCAACCCACTATTTTTCTCTTGCAGATTCCCACTGATGCCAGCCGTGCACCATAGCTTTTTGTTACCCCAACGGGGGTTTGATGCAGATACTCCCGGTTTTCCTTTTGTCGTTTCAGTAAGCGTTACAAAATTCTATAGCTAAGTGAACAGTGATAGTCGATTGAAGTTGAAGGGCCCTGCTTTCCACTTACACAGTGAACATCCGGGTATCTTCAGGTGCCGCAGCAACCGTTATCGACTAATAGGCTCTTTTATTTGCAGTCCGGAATAGCCGGCTGTCCAGGAGAGAAAGAGAGAGAGAGAGAGAGAGAGAGAGAGAGAGAGAGAGAGAGAGAGAGAGAGAGAGAGAGAGAGGGGGGGAGAGGGAGGGAGGGAGGGAGGGAGGGGGGGGGGGGGAGGGAGGGGGGAATTTGAGGTTACTTAATGGCGTTGCATCCATCCGCCGGCAGTTTTATGTGCGATTCATTCACCGGCGGTCAGAACAAATAACGACGCTATGTAATTAATTTTCCAGAATAATTTGGCCGTGATTGCGATTTTATTTTCACCTTTTCGCCGTGAGGAAGCACGGAGTGTAATTAGCGAAACGTCGGTGCCAAATCTTTGGCGTGGACGAGACGGTGTTGACGCCGACCGCACTAATTGAACACGCCTACCGCACAGCTGTACACACACGCGTGACGTCGGTGCCTGCGCGAAAAAAGGCCTTTCGCCGGTTCCGTCTTCTTCATGCCCAGTTGACGCGTGACGTCACCCGTTCGTGGGGCCTTTCGTTTTATCCCTCGAGGAAGCTTCTCCTTCCAAGCCGGCAGGGGGGCTGCGAGTTGCGGGCGGGCTCTCTGCCCGGCCGTTTCGTAATTCGCGCTTCGATGCACGCTACCGCCTTATCCGCTTTTTCTTCGTCCGTTGTTGTTCATCTTTTTGTGCTTGTTCTGTCTTGTTGACGCGCGCCCGGTGTTGTCTGAGCGGCGGCGCCGTGACAGCCACTCAAGTGAATGAGATAGGTTGCACAAACCGAGACCACGTGACCGCCAGAGCCTGTGAGGTGCGCGATGCTCGCTGCCCGGATGGGCCCGCCGAGTTGGCAACAGGCTTGAGTTCGCTCAGCCCAGAAAGAGACAGGGAGAAAAAAGGAACATAAAAATAAGGCGAGAGTGGGTTTTGCGACCTTGGACGGAGACATGCGAGCAACACGGCTGCTGCTGCTGCTGCTGCACATTCGGGAAATTCGTCGCCTGTAAATACACCGTTTTTCAAGGGAGCTCACGGCGAGCATGTTTCATGTCTCGCCTGCGGGGATTTAGCGCGTCACCCCATACTGGTGCTTTCAATGCCCGCGCATTCCCGACGGCCTAATTGCTGTAATTGTGATACTATTATTACTGCCGCAGCTATTTGCCACGCGAACTGTGTGTGTGTGTGTGTGTGTGTGTGTGTGTGTGTGTGTGTGTGTGTGTGTGTGTGTGTGTGTGTGTGTGTGTGTGTGTGTGTGTGTGTGTGTGTGTGTGTGTGTGTGTGTGTGTGTGTGTGTGTGTGTGTGTGTGTACAGTTATAGACACACATGCGCTGTATATGCGACACACACACACACACACACACACACACACACACACACACACACACACACACACGCACGCACGCACAATTATGTGTCGCGTACCTGTGGGATGCAAGCCAGCCTTAATAGCCTAATAGTGGCATCAACAACCCTTCTCTTCCTCACGCGTTTTTTTTCTTGTCCCCTTCTTTCTAAATACACGGCCTCGACCATAGAGTTTGTGAAGCACAGCCATTTGCACTGTTGAAGCAAATCACTCGTGAAAAAAGAGACGTACGTTCCGAAACTTCGAACGAATCATTGGTATGTTTCCATTGTGACCTCTTTACGTTTCCGTAAATACGCTCGTCTTCACCGGGTCTGTTTTTTTTTAGTGCATGATCGTGCATTCCACGTAAACCAAGGGAGCATTGAAAGCGAAACGCGCTCTTCAATAGAAACAGATCTTGGGGAGATATTAGTCTGCGCTTCAGATGACTTTGCCAAAACATTATGACAGATAATCTCAACCTTCTACCATAGCCCGCCCGCGGAAAAGAAGTGTACATCCCGTACACTCCGAAAAAATTTGCATTAGTGCAGGTTGGTGCAGCTGAACATCTGGGCAGGGAAACGCAAAAAAAAAAAAAAAATAGCAGTGGCTTAGCTCGGCTATGCCAGGATATACGTAGCGTGAGCTATATGGTTCAGCAATCCAGTCCAGTCCAGTCCAGTCACTGCTCTTCGCGCATGCGCAGCGAGGTTGGGGCTGCGCATGCGCAGCGCGCATGCGCAGCCCCAACCTCGAGCAATGGGAGACAGCGCTGTCCAGCGCACACGCACACCTCGCCGACCAGGTCATGCTGACGGAGAGGGCGGAACGTGCAAAGACAACGCTTGGACTTCTGGACTAAGAAGCCATCCCCACACATATAACTGCTCAATAAAGTTTTCCTCTCTCTCTCTCCAAGAGCAACGCGAAACGACTATCAAGCGGCTCCGGCGCAGCGTCAGACTTGGTTACTGCGCAACGGAGGCGCATAGCTGGGCACGCGCCGGCGCCAGTGCGTCTATTGCGGCTATGGCGTCACTCCTCTGGAATGCGCAGACCATGCGAATGTGCAGACTCAATTTTCTACACACCCGTACTCCAATTGGATTGAATTTCCAATCCAATCCAATTTAATCCAATCCAATCCAATGCTCCTCGCGCTTGCGCAGCGCGGCCCTTCAGGGTCCACGCGAAACTGCTCAACCTTGGCCAGTGTAGCTTACGGTACAAAATACGGCCAACGAAGGTAGATGCCTTTCTCAAAGAAGAGTTGCTCTCTGTCCATATAGGTACGCCTCCTTGCGCGGATATGGCGGCGGCGATAGCGAAGTGTCTGTATCTGCGTGTTCCCCGCGGACAGGGTACTGCCCGTCGTAAATGCGGGGCACCTTCCTTTTATTGCGTCTGTGCGTTGCGAGAAATGACGCGAGCCGGCTACCACAGTCCTCAAAGGCAGATAGCGAAGTGACAGGTATAGCGAGTAGAGGCTACGATGTGTGCATTGCAGGCGAGGAACAGACGTGCGTCACAGAGTATGGGGGGGTGGCAGAGTTCGCGGACTTCTCAGTATCAAGCTCGGAGCACCGCTGTCGGGTGTGACACAGGCTTAATACCGAGGCCTTCGTGCACTGTATGCGACCTTTTTTTCGTAATCAGCGTGAAATGACCCCCCTCTCCCCGCGAGTGGGGAAGCAGTCGGTCTGCTCCTCTTTCGAGGCCGTCGTGGAAAACCTGTTCACCGGCTGCTCGGAGTTCGTCCTGCCGAAATGACTGCACACACGGCTGGCTAAAAAGCCTCCCACCGTGTTCAGGCGGGTTTGGTTATACTGATGATGATACTGATGATATGATGATTGAGGTGATGCTCGGTAAGAGGCACATACCCAATCAGGGATCGGCCAGTCATCATTGGTTGGAAAAAGCATAAGTACAGAGGCTGCGTTCCAATTCGCGGACAGGTTGGTAGACAGCTTAGGAAGCAGTCTAACTAGACGTCTAAAGGAATAAGAATTGGAACGGCGCGTCGGTCCCGAACGCAACACCAACGCAGACGACAACCTAGTAGCAGACATGTTGAGATACGCGTCACAGGTTTCGTAAATAAAAAACATTACCGTTATTATTACAAACATTACGTGATTTAAAAATTAAACCATATCACCTTCACCCATAGTAAATCATACTAAATATTTCGATAAAAGAACCGGTGCTTTTGTTGCAACATTTATATGCAAAAAGGTGGCGCTGGCATCACTTATTAGTTTAGACAGAAAGGTAGCCTGCATCGTTGCTGACTTCGATGCTGTCTCCTCGAAGCAGTCTTCGTTGACTGCTTCGTTTGAATTTAAACGGGGCTTAACATGGCGGACTGTCCGCGAAGACGGCAACGAAGCCGATTAAAGGGGAATTAGGAACGCACCAAGTGTACTGCATCAAGATAATTTGACGCGATTAAAAGCATATTTTGACGTAGATGAAATATATATTGTCGCGGGGAAAGGAGGAGAGAGAGAGAGAGAGAACAACTTTATTTAGCCGCACAAAATTGCGGCGACTACGTGCCGGATGGGGTGGTTCCCTCTTCACGGGACCCATATGCTACCGCGGCTGCCTGGCCCCTGGAGATCAGGACGAGCTGGTCTTCCAAGGCGGGGCTGGTTAGCAAGTGCTGTGTGTTCAACCTCCAGTGAAGAAGGAGCCGTGTGCGGCACGCACCGCCTGCGCATGCTCTTTCTTGGCTGACATGTAAATAGTATACTGAGCACATCGCTTGTCATCTGCCATGGTTCCTCTCATGGCCGCCACGTAACAGTATAGAGGAGAAAGTATATAGCCGAAAAATAAACAGAAATTTCACGATTTTTTGGAGTCTTTTTTTCTTTCTTTTTCCCGCTATTCATCGACTTCTAATACTAATGCAAATACAAGCTTTGCCTGCTCCTTTTTCTTCTCAATTCACAGTCTTCTTGATCCGCAAGCGCAACCAGAAAAGGGTTCCTTCGGCACAGCACACCAATATTGAGAGAGAAGATTTACGCCTACACGTCGTTCTGTTCAAGTGCGCCACCAGACGGCGCGGCGTTGCTCTTTCGTAGAGCAGAGGACAATCTGGGAAGACATGCGAACATGGAGGTCAGACTAGCACAAAAATTCAATACAGGGTTTCTTTTTTTTGACAGGTGATTGTACAAACGCGTTACGACTAAGGTCGCTGCGCAAAGCCACCCCCGTTACATAGGCGAATCTAGAGTCACTAAATAAGCCTTATTTAGTGACACTAGGGGAATCCGCTAACCATAACAACAACAACAACAACAACAACAACAATAATAATAATAATAATAATAATCAGTGTTGCTCTTTTATAAGCTACCGAGAGAACTGACACACAGCCTCTACAGGGGACTGCCCCTCGTAAATGTGTTAGCAAAAAGAAAAAAAAAAGGAACGGAAAAAGCCCCGTTGGGCAGGTATCGGCATTTCTTTATTGCGCCATTTTGCCTCAGGGCATCAAAATCACGGGAGGCTTATGGCACAGCACCGTTGAAGCAAGTGTATAGAGGAACAGAAAGAAAGGAAGTACAGGAAGCCGCCCGCATCATCTGGGCAGGTATCACCATCAGTGTTGAGCGCGTGAAGTGAAGAAAAATGCGTGGCAGCCAGCCGGGTTCTCCGATCGCTTCTCTCGGCCATCGCCCAACGCCTTGCGGCCGCGTTGCAGGAGCGATCCGCACAGGTGACGTGCAGGGTAGGTTCCGAGGACTGCATGGCCCAAACGGCCATCACGTGCGAGGAGTCCTCGCTTCGATATTTCCACATCGACGACAGGACCCCTCTGCATTCGAAGTCCCGTCCGCACACCACGCCGCCAACCGGCGTGCATGACAAGGAACGCACCCTGCGACGTGGACTGAACCAAGCCAGCCATCTTTGCCCATTATGGTGGCGTCAAAGGAACTATCGTCCACGAGAGAACAGCGTCCCGGAAGATCGAGTTCACAAGCGACTTCTTCACGAGGACAGCGAGGGAGCCCTGGGCGGCCTGAGCGATGTCCTGGGTCAAGGTGACGAAGTGACTCTGGACTACATGGTCGGCTGGACGTGTCGCGACGAGCTCGTCCACCGCGTTCTGGTCTGGCAAGGAAAGAAGCCGCAACCTTTCCCTGGCCTTGACCCAGATGAATTTGCAAGGAAGCTGAACATTCAGGAACTGGCCAGCTTTGCCCGCTTCGACGTTCCCTTCAGCCAGCAGCAGCCACAAAGTGGGGGCGAAGTAGAGGCGCCCAGGAGACATCACGAGCGCCGCCGTGTACGGAAACTGGCGTCCTGCTGTTGAACGAGTACTGCGCGCAGACGGACCTGTTGCAGTGGCGGACGTGCCGTTACGTATCCTGTCGTTGATGACGAATATTCTAGAATGGCTTACCAGCAGGATCACACAAGAGGTTCTGGAGGAACTCGATGCACTTCGGCGAGTGATCGAGGTTCATCATTATGATGGTGACACGCCAAGACGTTTTGTATTCACGATTAATTCAGTACGTACATGTGTTTATTCTGAGATCTTCTTCTGTAACGCTTAGGACGTGCTCTTTTGTTGAATAGATTGAATAAACTTAATTCAGCGCTTGCTGCAGCGCTGGTCGTCTGGGTGAGTGGAAGGACGTATTGTCGTCAGCTGCCCGCGCCACCCTGGGGGTTAGGCGGAACTCGGCCCCGTACCTTTTGTTATGCACGTTCTGCTTGGCGACTATGCTTTAGCATTTTCCTTTAGCCTACTTGGCGACTATGCTTTAGCATTTTCCTTTAGCCTACTTTTGTGCACATAGTTTAGTTTATGCGTTGCTCGTATTCCATCGAAAAATTTTCTCCCGGCACTTAATTACGTTTTTTAAAAGCGAAAGCCTGGCGATAAGGTTATGAATAGCAACATTAATTGTTCGTAAATATTTTTTTAGATGTTCCGAATATACCGGAATATTACTTCTACCCTCGCCCCATATCCCCTGCGTACGCAACTCAGGTATAAAGATAGGTCCTGGGCGTAAAGGGCTGTAGAGCTTACGGAAATGCATTCATGCTGCATTTTTCGTAAATTTTGCGACTGCTACGTACTTTGATATATTCATTGCCAAACTGCTGTATTTCTTTCATGCGGCACGGAAAATCAGGCACCGTAGGCAATCTACCCCCCCCCCCCTTTCCTTACCACTATAGGGGATGGATAATGACGCGCTGGGACGAAATAATTTGCCTCAAGTTTTCCAGTTATTTTTATCTTGTATGCAAACGTCGCAGTAAACTTACATGAACATTAGGCAGCAGTAATTACTGATTACTAAAGCACGACGCTTTTCTTTTTTCGTAATTGAAAACAAAGGAAAAAGAAATGTGAAATGGCTAATTAAAAAAAATCTGTAGTATATTTTATTGCACCTAAGGAGACATCGAAAAAAAGCCACCCGCATCTTCCCATGGGAGGAACTCGAGTAAATGCGTCGCATCTACTCGAGTCAAGCAAAGCGTCACGTCAAGCGAAAGCCAAGCAAAGACGCCTTTGACTGAATTCCGAACGCGCGCTCTGCCGCTTATAAACGTTGAGGGGACTGCGTAAGCCGGTCCCAGTCGACGACGTTGGCGTACTTGTAAAGCGGCGTGGACTCTAGGTTGCTTCGCCGGAGAACGGCACACCGGTTATATGCGCAGCGCGCCCGAAGGAGAGGAAACCGCGGAAGAGAGAGTACTGCACATGCGCCGGCCCCAGCGCGTCTGCCGCGGCTATGACGCAACGTGCCGCGGCTATGACGCAACACAATCCACTTTAATCCAATCCAATCCAATCCAATTTAATCCAAGCCAAGCCAAGCCAATCCAATCGAATCCAATCCAATGCCCCTCGCGAGAGAGTGTTCGAATCCAATCCAATGCCCCTCGCGAGAGAGTGTTCGCTATCGCCTCGACTCGACGCGCATGCGCAGTGAGCGTGCGGACTACGGACGCCAACGCGGGTGACATCGTGAGTTACTGAAATGCTCTGCATTTAAAATAATTTCACTTCAGTTTCTCCGCCGGAACAGTCTCCGTGGACGCGCGTCGCCGTCAGGCATGTCCGCTTATTTCTGGTCGCGCTGGGGCTCGTAGGTAGAACGCTTCAGAAGTCGGCCGCGTAGACCATTCCCGGAGCCGGATCAGCCACGGAAGACGAGTCGATCTCGGTGCCCGTGCCCTTAGAGCGCAGCACGGGAAGCGTCACGGTTGGCGCGACGACAACCCGCAGAGCCTTGAAGACCACATCGGTGCCACAAGGCGCGACCCACTCGCCGTCCGCGTGCAACTTTGAGCGCAGCACCGACACCGGCCATGGCCGTGGCACCGAACAGGAGCTCGGGAGACGGGAGCACGAAGCCGGCGAGTTGCGGCTGAAGCTGTCCTCGTCCGCTTCGGCCTCCTGGGCCGACATATATGGACGGGGAAGCTTTGCGGGGTCCAAGAAGTGCATCCATGGCTGCGCCCTCAGCCGCTGGTCCCTCCACTGGCTGGCGTCGGTGGGACGCTCGCAGGAGTGCATCGTGCTCCTCGAGAGACGCGCGTCGAACCTCTTGAGGGATCCCGCTGGCCCAGGCAAAGAGGCGCCTGCAAGCCGACGGCGCTCTCCGGTGGGGAGGCCGCTACGCGCAGCGAGCACTCGTCGCCCGCTCCCTCCGAACAGCTGAGCGCCTTCTCGTCACTGCCTCCACTCGGGCTTCCGCAGCTTCCGTTGGGGAATGCTTGGCCCTGATGACAGGAGGCGGCTGGACGTGCTCTGCGGAGACCGGTGATGTGGCGTTCCTTGAGAGGTTCGGCGAGCGCCACATTCTGAGCCTGATAGAACGCAGGCGTAGCGCGTGCGGTGCCAGCGCATGCAACGGGACGAGGACGACGACGACGACGACGATGATGAGTCGAGCAACCATTTACTGTCATTTGGGGCATCGGGTTTAGGTTTCTGCCACGGGGATGTTTGTCGCGCCCTTCACGCTTTTATTTCACAATCCGGTCGCCTACCCTGTTAAAAGACACTTCGTACTTTCTTTCTCTGGTACGTGTAGTATCTGTTTTTACTTCAGTATGTTATAGTTTTTGTTTTGTTTTTTTCCCCTCAAAATTGCCAACATCACTTCCCTCACACTCCACAGCTCTATTTTACCCTTAGTTTGAATTCTTGACCAGTTTCCCCAATCTGACTTGGCCAATCCCCCAGAGTGGGTACGCGCCACTGATTTCTGGTTCCAACCAACCAACCAACGAGTTTTGAACAGCCCCAAATGTAGGGATGTGGGCGAGGTGGGCTCTGTTGTTGTTGTTGTTGTTGTTGTAGTCAGCTGTCGACAACGAGCAAAAAAGGGAAAAATGGGGTTCTCCTTATCATTGTTTATATTTTTTTCAACATTACTAGACATCTCTCGTGTATTCGACGCTCAGCAATAAGGTTTTCGTGAACCATCGCCAATCCTCCTCAGTGGGTACGCGACGTTTTCTGAGAGCGTAAAAAAAAAAAAAAAAAGAAGTTTGAAAGTCGCAACGGTTGGCTCAATTAAGCAATCAGAGCCTTTATTATTTGTTTTTCGAGGGAAACACATGAAGGTCTTGGGGGAACGTTGCGCTCTTGCG
The DNA here is from genome assembly GCF_048455015.1 of Haemaphysalis longicornis. NCBI lineage: Eukaryota > Metazoa > Arthropoda > Arachnida > Ixodida > Ixodidae > Haemaphysalis > Haemaphysalis longicornis. Next base: position 191,049,447 of record NW_027526445.1, read on the forward strand.
GCTTCAGATAACACACATTCCTTCCTTTACTTCATTAGCGGTACAGTATACGGTAGTCTAGGGGGGCCGGAAAAAAAGAGGTTATTTAACGGTTATCACAACGGATTCGAGAAAACAACAAACAACACAAACATTTAAATAATGAAGAGGATAGCTGAAAAACATGAACAGTTAACGCAACAAAAGAAGTCAAATTCCTAAATTAAGAGAAAGATGGTTAAAACGCGAAGCTTTCTCCCATGAAACCTAAATCAAGGTGAAATTTTTAAAGCCAAACTGTTTGATCCGATAGTGTGGATAGACGTCGGCTTCATAAAGCGAGAAAAGCTAGGTTCAATTCTGACCACGGGAAGCATTTTTTTTTTTCTTGAGGCGCTTGATGTGCCTTCGCTTATCATCATCGTCATTGTTTTTGTGAAACCTATTCTGTAAAGTCGGCTTTCCTGCAGTGAATTTTTGCGCGTCGTCGAATGCCATTAGTGTGGCATAGAAAGTTTCGCTTTAATATTGACGCGAATCATGGAAGATGTGACGATCTATTTATACAATGTAGTAAAGGAGGCCGTGGGTCAGACCATAGTCACGCCATCAGCAGACGAGGAAGACGGTAATGGTTTGTAGCGTCGTGCATCAATATCCGTGACGACGACGAAACTGAGTGGG